>NC_060267.1:65977780-66187884 GCF_021613505.1 Equus quagga
GGTAGAATAAGAAAGTTTGGAAAAGCTCGCTAAAATTTTTCATTTAGATTCTACTGAATTTCATAGTGGAAACTATAAAATAATGTTCAACCATTATCTATGGTAGTATTAACAAAGACCTTGGGGCATATCCCTCAGGATGACTAAAGTAGTGAATATGACCAATATGGTCTTTTCTTTCATGAACTTTAAAATCTACAGGACACTATAATCAGCACCAGGACACAAATTGAGGAATAGTTTAGAGATAAAGCAGCAGACCAGTGACAAGAAATAGAGCCCAAAGTTTGAGCAAGACTAAAAAGAATCGTGATTTGGTTTTTGAGTTTTAGATTATGTGGCAAATATCTTCACAGCCTTCTTTCCTGGTGGAGGTTGAGGGACCATGGATGAACAGGAAGGGAGGAGGCTAGAAGAAGGCAGAATCTGACAATCAGGGAGGCTTCATCACATGTCTGACATGCAGTAAGCACTGGGTAAATGTTATCCTATTAGTATTATTGGTATTGTTAATAAAATTAGCAGGCTTCTTTGGGCTGGCATAATTGATCCTTCCCTGATGACTCACAGCATTCTGATGTCAACACCAGTCATTGTGCCTGGCTACAGGGCTATGGAGCCAGCTGGTTTCCATGTTGACCAGAACAGGTAGAGCTGAGCTTATGATGATGTGGGAATACTTGAAACTCTTTAGAAAGTGTATTTTCTCAGACGAACTCTGTATGACTCCACTCATAGGTGGTAGTTAACATATAGACAAAGAGAACGGATCAGTGGTTACCAGGGGAAAGGGGGGGGGGGGGAAGGGCACTAAGGGTGAAGTGGTGTACCTACAACATGACTAATAATAATGTACAACTGTAATTTCATAAGGTTGTTAACTATCATAATCTTAATTAAAAAAAGTGTATTTTCTCTTTCCTGCCACAGCATCAGTTATCTACCACCTTTTTTTGTTGTGTCAGTGTGCCTACCATCAACTCCTTACAGCCGTTTTAATATACTTTGAGCTAGAAAAACAGTACAACTCTCATGTCACAATTTTGACTAAAATAAGAGGAACATACATCAAGACCATCCCATCAGCAAAATGGATCAGCTTTAGCAGTATTGAGGAGGCTGTGGACTGGATTTGAGATCAGGACTGTTTTGGGGAACTTGACTTCCATTTCTTTAACTGTGACAAGAGAATAATAATAGTCAACCAACTACTCCAGGGCCATGCAAGAACATGATGTTATGCAATGAAAGTGCTCTATGAAGTGGAGAGCACTATAAAAACAGAAGACACAAGGCATTTGCAGATCTGTTTCCTGGACAGTACAGGGTGGCAGGATCAATTACCTACATAGAGGTAAAGGAGGCATTTCTGGAGTAGGATATTAAAGTTAGATATAATTGTCAAATTCTAAGCCAACTTTTTCATCTTTATATTCCAAAGGACAGGATTATTTGTTATGTTTTAAGAACTTTTGGAATACAGATGTTGGTTTCAGACTGATTTTAGTTCCTATTTCACCACCCAAGTTTTGGCCAGATTTAGTAATATTCGAATGAACTTACACATTTATACACATCAGCAGGCGGATGATTTAGAAGATAATTAAAATTTATCGAGGTATTCAAACTATTGTTATAGACACTCTCAGTGACAAACTCTGACATATTTTCTTATAATGGGAACTATTGAAATGTGCACCAAATAATTAAACTGTCTAGCATGCAAGTTAAATTTCCTATGGAAATTTGATTACTTTATGTCATTGCAGCTTGAAACTATTATTAAGAGATGGCTTATGTCACATGCTAATTTGCTTTATTACACTAAGAATGAAAACTCAGCTAAATGCTGGATTATTTCTATTTTTAAATACTCTCCAGAGATGACACCACAGTTGACATAAACTTTTTTTCTCAATTCCATAAGCCATTTTTTTAATTGATACAAGTACACGTTTTGTACATTTAAACCATGGTTCAACTAATTGCGATGTAATATAGCTTCTATATATACTGGTTTAGCACCCCAGATTAATTTCATGGTTATAAAATCAGCTTAATTGCATAATGCCTTCTTCTTTTACTTGGAAATTTAAAAAAATTTTATTGACTCACATTCATTGCTTGCTACCTGACATTGACCAGTTTAACACTAGAAATGGTATTAGCATGCCATTTAACAATATCTCAATAAACATCCATTTTAGCACCTTATTTCAAAACTTGTAATCTGCTAATTATGATTAAGCTTTGCTACCATGACATTTTATTTCACTTGCATTACTAGGCACATATTAGCATAATTAATTCTACATACATTTCAAATCTTGGTTTAAAGTAAGAAGGCTTTGGAAATGTTGAATTTAATTCTTAAAGTCTCTGGTCACTACTTTCTCATGAATTAGTGATCAAACACAAAGATTCTTTAAGCAGTTCTGGTGACGTCAGGTCCAGGACAATGAATCCTGAATGAACAGGTCTATGTTCTTTCAGGATGGTCTATGTGAGCATTCTCACTGATCACAAAATGAAAAAAGACGTAGTTAGCTGGTTTTCAAATTTAAGGTTTGGATTGTCTCTGGCCCTGTTGTGAACTCACTTGTCAAGTCATTGCCGATATACATTCAAGCCCAGTAGTAATCAGATAGGGCAGAAGTAGTAAGTTTGAATGATCCACCAAAAGACAATTAGTGTTCTTCTAACTTTATCATTTGGTTTGGAAGGGACCTTAAATCTCCCCTAACCCAACCTCCTGTACAGTTTACGGATTGCCATGAGTTAGGGAGTAAGAGTGAGTTAAAGGCATTTCTCTTTTTGTTAGGAAGGTTAATAATTTGTTTAATTGAGATCGTCTGTCTTTATTATGGTCTTTAGTGAATATGATTAAATTTTAATATTTATGAGTATCTACTTGTGTTTAATTTTATCTTCTGAATTTTAAGGGAAAGATTCAGGCTCAGTCCAAACTTGCACACTCTAATATCTCTCTGTAGCCCTTAAACCACAAATAATTTCCTTTTAGAAGAAACATATAAAGAGTACACTGATTTATGAATTTACTAATTTTTCTTCTCCACTGTGACAAACATACACAATCACATGGTGTCTTGAGGGTACAGAAACATTAACTACTAATATTTTTAGTGCTAAAAAAAATAAAATCAAATATCCAGGCTTCCATCTGATTTACTGCATGAGCCTTAGAATTATCTCTTTCTGGAATTATTTACTCTCCATATATATTCATTCTGTTAGCATTATTTAGCCTCTATTGGCATTATTTTCTTTGAAACTCTTGCATATCATACCAAAGGTTTTTAGGCTTTAAAACTGGAAACCTCCAAAGACTATCATTATGTTTTCTAAGTCAGTTTGGAGCATAGACCCATAAAGAGATCAAGGATCTTGAGAGGTCTTTATTATTTCCAGAAAAAGAGAGAATTGATAACCCAGCTTTTATCACACAGTCCAGCATCTCAAAATGCTACATTCACAATATTGATGATTTTCTCTCTCCTTCTTGTGTCCTAGATGATCCTGGAGAGTTCTGATATCCTACTTCCTGCCTCCCTTTCAAGATTATGCAAAATCCATCAGAGCAGACTGTTACAACTGTTTGTATTCTAGCCCTCATGCTTTTCTTCTTTGAACCACAATAGTGGTGTCAACTTGTCCTGTTTATTCAATTGTCTAAACATATCTTAGTTTCCATTTATCTTGGAAGCCATTCCAAAAAACTCGGAATTCCCAAGTGCTCCAGCTCTCTTGCCTCCACATCCAGGAGTAGGTCTTTTTCTCTGCCCAGAATACTCTTCGCTTCTCTTTTTGCAGCAAGGTGGTGCTCAGGCTCTGTTTTTCCAGTTAAACATTCTTGACTTGCCTCACCCTCAAGTCGTATTACTTGCCTCTGTGATCTGCTGTCCCACCACACTCTGTACATCCCCCAATTATTTCTTGCATGGTCTAGTCATCATTAGTTTACTCATCTCTCTCTCTCCCTGGACTATCTGGGAGCTAGAGATGTTGTCTTTCATAGTAAAATCCTTAGTAACAATGCCCAGAAAATAAGAGACTCACAGAGAAGATTTGTTGGTTGAATGAATAAATGGTGATGTATAGTTCGGATTTAGACAGAGAAGCCTGACCTTTAGCTGAGATAAGTCTGTCTTTTATGAGTCATTTTCTTTCCTATTTGACCAATACGGTTTCTCTCTAGAGGCAAGAGTAATTATTATCTGCTTTCCCATAAAATCTTATCCTCCCGTATGACACAAATCTTCTCTGACGTCAATCAGAAAAGTGGCACCTGAGTGCTGAGAGGATTGACAGAACTGCTCAGGTTCATATGCGCCTGAGGCACTGTTTAGAAATACAAGTGAGTCATGAAATGTGCAAACTCATGTGTCAGTCATTTTCTTTATAATGAAGATGGTTGTGGGGAAAACATTTATTGTGCTTTATAAATTATTTGTAATCAAGTTTGTTTAAATGTTCAACACTGATGCCTTTAAAACATGATTCAACATACAGAGGAATCAATATTGAGGCAACCTTTCCGTTACTTATCTATTATCTAAGGTACTATGATAGAACTGGAAAAATGACTTGGAAATCTCAGTGACCAACTCGAATGGTATTCTACCAAAGTAAATGGAAATGACAGTAAATAAAGAAAACTATGTTAAGGGAAAGGAAGAGGACAGATAAAGGAAGATGACAAAAGTTTTATTAAGATTTTAAAACTTAAAATAATGCACTTATTATTATGAGGCAAACAGAAAGTATCTTAGCATTTTGCATAAAAGAAGAAAGTAACCAGGCTTCTGACGCAACTATACATGGCATGGAGGATGGCGAGAGGGAATGTGGACAGCTAACCTACAGTATAAACCCTTCCATCTCCTTGCTCTGAATTAGTCTAGTTTGCCACATAGTGTATATGATGAAAGAGTGAAGATGTTTACTCTTTCTCAAGGAAACAAAATGCAGATTGCTGAGTTGAAGTGAGGTTGGCCCAGAGTTAGTTCCTGAAGTGTTTGGAAACTTTCAATTATAGAAATCATGGGGAGTTTTTTCATTCCTCTCTCACCTCCCCGATGACCTTGTTCTGGAATTTGCTTCAGTAGTTTCCCTCTTTCCTCTGGGTTCTCCCATCCGCTTACAAATATCCTTAATATCATCCACTTTCCTCCTCCAGCTACTATTCCAGATTTTACTCCTTTTCTTCAACACAAGTCTGAAGATCTATCGATTCTTAAAACTTCCACTTCCTTACTTTCCATTTTTCTCATCCAATCAGACTTTTGAATTTACCATAACAACTTTTACTAAAGCAATCAGTGACCAAACATTGCTGAAACCAAAGATCGATTTTCATGCTACATGTGGCTCACCTCTAAATACCGTTTGATACAGTTGTTCCCTCCCTCTTGAAACACTTCATCCTCTAGGCTTCTCAATCTCATAGGCCTTGTTTTCTTCTTATCTCACCAGTTGATTCTTCTCAGTCTACCATTTTGCTAAATTTGTTGTGCCTCCTTTTCTTATCTACACTCCAGCATACTAAATTTAAGTACCACCCATACACTTTCTTCTCCAATCTGGACCTTGTATGTTGGACTGCCTTCTTGATATCTCCTTTTGGATTCCTGTTAGGCACCTGAAACTTGACAAATCCAAAGAGATTCATTGCATTCCTTCTTCTTAACCCCACTCGAGACACCCCTGCCAAATCCGCTTCCCTTAAAGTCTTCCCCAAGTCACCATGATTGCACCATCAAGCAGAACAATTGCTCAGGCCAAAAAAATAGGAAATCAGCTTTCAATTCCTTTTTTAATTCACCTCACTCATTGAATCCATCAGTAAGTCCCATTCACTCCAAAATATTTCCTGAATTCAATCTCTTTCATCATCTCACTGCTTCTAGAGCAAGCCTCCCTCTGTCACCTGGACTAACGTGACAGCCTCCTGACTAGTCTCCCTGCCACCACCACTGCCTGTCCAGCAATCAGGTCTATACACAACAGGCAGAGTGATCTTTTAAAAAATCCAAATCCACATCATTCCTTTGCTTAAAACACTTCAAAGCTACCTACTGCAGCTGAAGCAAAATGTAAGCTCTTCACGCTATGCCCTAAATGATCTGGCTCTGCCTACTCTCTAAGCTCACCCTCTCCACCATGTGGTTTCAAGGCCATTGTGCTCAAACCTTGTACTTGCTGCTGCTCCTCCTTTTTAATTTTTTTTCGGGGAAGATTAGCCCTGAGCTAACTGCTGCCAATCCTCCTCTTTTTGCTGAGGAAGACTGGCCCTGAGCTAACATCCATGGGCATCTTCCTCTACTTTATGTGTGGGATGCCTACCGCAGCATGGCTTGCCAAGCGGTGCCATGCCAGCACCCGGGATCCGAACCCGTGAACCCCGGGCGGCCGAAGCAGAACATGCGCACTTAACAGCTGCACCACTGGGTGGCCCCTGCTCCTTCCTTTTTTATGCAAAGTGGGATTACTCTTTCCCACAGATAGCTGATTCTTTCTCAACATCCAGGCCTCAGCTCAGATTTCAAGGCTCTCAGCCTAACATTAGCAGCCTCCCCTCTGAACCACCCTCCATCAGATCCATCATTTTCTTCATGGAACACAATTTTATCCTCTTCAGATCACTCATCAGTAACGGAAATTGTCCTACTTATTTGTGGATGAGTTTGTTGAATATTTTCTCACTCACTACTAAAAAGAAATGTTCTAGAGGGCCAAGACACTTGATCCTCACTATATCATCTGGGCCTAGAATAAGGTTTAAGGCATTTGATGATGGCTGGCTGACTGACTCACTGACTCAGGATGCCTCTCTATCACATATTAAAATTTATCTTTCTACCAAAAACTTCAAAACCTCTTTTTTTGACTGAGAAGATGTTTCTCAGAAATTGTCCCATGGGAATTATTTTGGGGTCTTTCTGTGCTTCCTCTGTCTCCATCCAAAGCTGGTCTGATGCTCCTTTTGCCTACACTTCCACCCCTATCTCTACCTCTATCTCTGTCTTGATCTTGATCTGTCTTGGTCTGTAAGTTTCTTTATCTAAACATTTACCTCCTTTGTGGTCTGTCTTTAGCTTTCTCTTGTTTAAACACAAGCCAAAGGGCTTCCTTTAAAAAGAGCATAATAATGGCAAGTGACTGTATTTACTGAGTGTTAGAAACCATTATCATCATATTCAAATAGCTTGCTGCTTTGGCTATTGTCTTTAAAAGATGAAACATTTTAGCTATTAGAAAAATAATTCATTATTTTGCATCTCTTTCCTGCAAAATTGGATATCTGCAGATCAAATCATGTTTCCTATTCTCATACAGTATTTCCTGATAGAATAGGACTGGTCTTTTCAATACCTTAATGTAACGTTATAGAAAGGCCCAATTTAATCCTTTGGTGTTTGAGGTCAGATTCACTTCCAGAGTAACTCATGTTTCTAGGCAATATATTTTAAATATATTTTTATTCATAAAATATTTGTTGAATTGCTACTATATGCCAGGCACTGTGACATATTGGAAATGCAATGGGAATGAACAAAACAGACATGTACTCTGTCTTTGTGGAGCTTAGAGTCTTAAGGGGGAGGCAGATATTAACAAAATAATACATTAGAAAAATAAAAAATAATAATAGGTAACACTTATTGGATGAATGTTTACTGTGTGCCAGGCAGTATTCTAAGTGTTTTACAACTATTAACTCATTTAATCCTTACAGCAACTTTATGATGTAGAAACTACTAACATGCCCTTTTTACAGGTGAAGAAAGTAAGGTCACATAACTGGTAAGAAGCCAAAGTGGGATTCAAAATCAGTCTCTAGAAGCCATGCTTGTAATCACTGTGTTTTACTGCCTGGTGACACACAAAAAAATGAAAGGCAAGAATCATTCCAAGTCAATTCATAATTATAACAATAAGGTCTATGAACCTAAAAAGTATAAAGAGACTACCTTTCAGAGTGACCTAGTCTGGGGACTCAGGGAAGATTTTCTTAGGGAGGAGGTGTTAGAGCTGAGATGGGAAGGATTTAATTTATATTCCATTCCCTCCAACCTTGTTCTGCCTTACCTAATACTACTAGAAGCTTCTTTTCAAAGGAATACAGAGGCTCCTCATTGACAAGTTGGTAGTTAATTCATTCTTCTGACCTTTCCACTTCCTGCAAAATAATCGATCTTTGCTGTTGCTTAACATAATGCGAAGTCAGAAAAAATGAATATGGGCCAGATGAATGTAAAAACTCTCTGGGTGGCCATGGTCTGTCTCAGGATAAATGTGACACCTTCAATAATAACCCTAATAAGTGAACAATATTAACTCCAACTCTTTTGTGACCCATTCTAACCATTTGTAGATAAAGATGTAACTTGGAGAGGAATTGTTTAAGAACATCATAATCAGATTACACAATCAGGGTGCTGGAAGGACTGACGTTATTGCATTTAATTCATGACACATTATATAGTAAACCATTTCAGGGAAATGGCGCCTCTCCTTTTAAGGTAGGTCATTAGGAACATACTCCTCACTATCCGTGTGGCAGAACAGTAGAACGTGCTGCAAGAGGAGGTCATCATGCACTCTTTCTAAACAACAGCTCATTTAATCCTCAGACGGGCCAGGAGGCTTCAATTTGTTCCTTGGACGTGGATTTCATCCTTCACCCCAGGACTTATCTAAAAATGTAGAATGTTGCAGGAAGAGAAACCAAGAGAAAGAACGAGAATGAATGTGTTCCCAAATGATCAAGTTTTACAGTCTCTCAAATCCAAGAGGATTGATCTTTTTTTTTCACTTGAGATGAAACTCACAGATTTCAGAAAAGAAATCACATGCTTATAAGGAGATGGTGAGACTAAATCAGCAAATAAGGAGCAAGAAACCTCCCAACAGCAATTATTCAACAGCCACTGAAATTTGCAAAAGATGCCAGTATCACCCAGGAGAGTAAACAGTCATGATGTAGAAATGTCAGTTGTGGAAAGAGTATGTTAAAAATGCAGTGCAAAATTTCCCAGTAGTATATTTTGTCTTATGGAGTGTGGCATCATGCACAATAGTCCATAAGTAGTACCAGGGTTGTAGCTATGTCAGCAGAAATCTCTTTACTGCTCTGTCCATGGTAATCATTAATGAACTGAACTGGAGACATGCTGGCTAGCTTAATTTATTATCACCAATAATTGCTTAAGTCTAAAAGGTTGAATGATGGAATTCAAACCTAAATCCTATATACACCCATTTACCTACTCTTCCTTATGGCTAATTTATTGTCCGAGCTTGCATATCTTTTTTTTGTTTTTTGAGAAAGATTAGCCCTGAGCTAACTACTGCCAATCCTCCTCTTTTTGCTGAGGAAGACTGACCCTGAGCTAACATCCATGCCCGTCTTTCTCTACTTTATACGGGGGATGCCTACCACAGCACGGCTTGCCAAGTGGTGCCATGTCCCCACCCGAGATCTGAACTGGCAAAGTCAGGGCCACAGAGAAGTGGAACGTGTGAACTTAACTGCTGAGCCACTGGGCTGACCCCTCAGCTTGCATATCTTTGTCACAGTCAAGAACGGCCACCTTTTTGGTTGCTTGGTAATGCCTTCTTCATGCATCTTTTAAAATATCCCAGATTGGCAGCTCCTCAGAAATAAGAAATGGATATAGACGAGAGTACTCTTATTTATGTAGTAAAGTAATTGTTAATACACATCTCTCTAGTTTAAGTAAACACCTTTTCTTTGTTGTTTTAGCTTTTCACAACTGCTCCCAGTACCAGCAGAGATATTTCTAACACTATGTAATATACCTACAGTTTTAAGGTCATATCAGGCAGTTGTTTTCATCCTCAACTGTGGCAGACAACTCATCCTAAGGATTTTGGATTAGTAGATAGTGAAATTTTACTCCCCTCTTGGACTGCTAGGAGTCTCCAGGCAAGAGTAATATTATACTCTTCTTTATAGTTAATGTTTCTGCTGAGGGGGAGGGTGGAAATGAGCATGAAGTCAGAAGTTGCTCACTTCTCTTTTGATAGTTCTTTGGCAAGGCTTTCTCCTTAATGTTAACCAATTGCATCTTGCTGATTATCAGGTGAGGAAAAGAGAGAGTTCCTCAATGCAAAATGTTGGGGTGGGAGCCATGCTTAGAGGTACTGAATAAGTAATAGACTTAGATAAAAAGAGAACGAGAACAATCCTACCATTTGAATGAAGAGTCTAAAATGAGTTAGCTGATGAGAGTAAAACATTTTTCATTCTAAAGGGTCCTGAGGTCATGCCAGTGATTAAGTGCTAATAGTAGTCAATAGATTAATAAGTGACTAATACAATCCCATTTTAGAACTTGAATAATTAAGTGAATTTTACAATTTTCAGGGATTTAACATTATTTTTTATGGACAATGGATTGTCCAGTGGTGGGGAGACTGTCATCATATGCCTTTTAAATATGTTTTAAAACAAGATATTGTGGTTTTGTGATGGCTTTATAGATAGAGGTAATTAAAGCATATTTTGCGGGACTATGTGATAGTATTGCTAAGCCAAAGTGGGAGCAGAATGCTCTGTATGAAAGGAGAGATGGGGTACCGTGGTTTAGCCCCACAATGAGCTCAAGGTCACAGATGTTAATGTGGCCTAGGAATTATCTATATGATACCTACCTTGATAGCATTCTATTTGTATAATTACAATTAATAATGAATAAGTCATTTTGGTTTAGAGCTCCAGAATTAAATTTATTATCTGTTCAAGGCATAAATCTTCAGGAATAATGGGATAACGATTTGTCCTATGCATTTCTACATCTAGCCTGACATTTTTATAACAGAAGAGTGAGCATCTAGCTTCAAATTATAAGGTCTACACTAATGTCTCCCAGATGTTTATTAAAAGTCACCAAAGTAACTTTGCAGACTCTCACATAAAATTTCGCAGTAAATCCCCCACATCTGAATATGTCATCAGACATATTTTATGAATCCTATATAATAGTAGAAAGCTGAAGACTAAATTTTTAACTGCTGTAAATGTTTTCAAGAACTTTTGAAAAGGATGCAAAGTGACCATAACACACAGGCAATTTCAAAATGCTATGGTGAGGGCCAACCCTGGTGGCCTAGTGCTTAAATTGGGTGCACACTCCACTTCGGGAGCACGGGTTGCATTCTCAGGCACAGACCTACACCAGTCATCTGTCAACAGCCATGGTGTGGCAGGGCCTCATATAAAAAAAAGAGGAAGATTGGCAGCAGATGTTAGCTTAGGGCAAATCTTCCTCAGCAAAAATAAACACAACACCAAAATGCTCCAATGATCCTTGGCAAGGGACTCACTCTTTTAATAACACATTCATATTTTCCCAGTCATAACCTATGCTACAATTCTTTAAGTACTTTTTTCTCTTTTGAAGCTGATTTTTTTCCTAGGAAGATGAGTTGCCTAAGTTTTCTAGAGGCTGGACATGAGTAAAGGAAGCTAAAGGTAAATATGTTAATATGTATTCAGTGTCAAATAGGTCTCAGAAAATTCAAACAATCTTTTCCAGAAAGAAACAAGATTCATATTTACCCATCTCAGTAGCTTCAGATGATGATAATGTTTTAAGATGCCAAAGGGGTAATCTAAAAGCAGTTTTAAAGAATATATAATTTATTATATTATATATCAACTCTCTGCTTATGGGATCCTTGGTAGAATATGCCTGGTTTTGTTGAGCCAGCAGAGCCTGGTGATTAAAGTCTCAACAGAGGAGTCAGGACCTTTGGATTCTGAAGTTGATGCCACAGCAGCTCCCACGCTATCTAAGCTCCCACAAGAAGACTCTCTGACTCAGCAGGGATGTAGAGGACAGAGAACGGGACTTAAAATCGGAAAATTTCACCTTCATACTTGCTTGGTGAAATAGTCTACCCGAGGCCCAGCTTCTTTATAACTTAAATTGTAATTTGGGGGAGTGATACCTTCCTCCTAGAGTTGTTGTAGGCTATTTTGTGTATATGAGGTTATATGAACCAAAATTACTTTGTACATTGTAAAATCCTCACGAGCTGAGAGTGTTTTTATTATACAGATACAATAAAAGGCTCACGCCCTGTATGCAAAACCCAAAGGGAATGAGACCCTCTACCGTAACTCCACCGGGGACTTCTTCCTCTTTCCATCAGGAAAGAGTCTGTCGGAGATTGTAGGAATGGTATGTTTATGATCTATCAACGTGATGGTATAAGAGCCTGTCAAAAGTGTTGTTTGGATATCCCAAACTTAAACTTATTCTATACATAACCTGTCTCTTTTACTATTATTCTTCTAAATTGTTTTTCATGGAAATCCTTGGTTTGGGAGAACTCTGAGTGAATCCCAGTAATTTGAGGAGGCTGAAAGAAGGAACTATAAAGAGATTAGATTTAAGTATTGGTTGGCAGTATCAATCTAGTCTTTAAAAGCCAGAGAAGTATTTATAGGTAAATATTGGGAGTCAGGCAACGTAGGGGTGGGTGAGTGGAAACTCAGGAGTGAAGAATTAAGGATCTAAGTCTCAACTATCAAAAAATCTTGAATAACAGATAATAGCAATTTTGTAACTAAACCAAATTCTCTGTCTCAGAGAATTCTAATTATTTTTTTGAGTCTCAAATGTAAATACAAATTAAGACAAAAATTCGCTTATTGTTGAGTGAATGCCAATAAATGTGCAAATATTAGTAATCTTTGGCAGACGTCAGTGGAAATATTAAGATTTGGCAGATGATTGATGTCCCAAGTCTATTCTCAAGAGTTATAATTTATTGTCTAAAAAGAACTCTACTAGTCTAGAGGTCTGTAGGCTGATACTTTCCTAGTTTACCCAACTTGCTTTCCTAAGGGAGAGGCTACTGAGGAGAGTCAACCTCTGGTGATGAGGTACACGAGGGGGGAATTATGCCAAACAATTAGAGTGACATTACATGGCATAAAGTCAATTGACAACCTGGCATTTTTCCAGGCAATCTGAAAGACAAAGTAGATGGCCAAAGCAAATAATTCACATTAATATATATTTTCTAAACTTCTCATTGTCCAATTCAACTATCTGTTTAGTTCAGATGAATTGGAAAATTGCCCAGTCTCCACAGCTCTCAGCAATTAAGCACACACGCCTAACATACCAAGTTAAATGTTGTGAAATAATAATTTTATTGAGAATGAAACAAAATCAAACAATGTTGAGCAAAGAGACATCAATTACTCACAAATGAATCTCAGAGTTAGAAGAAATCATAGCATCAAGACCATCCACTATAGGAGGCAATGCTGTGTACAGGCTTTGGAGCTACAAAGACTGAACTTGATTCCTGGCTGTGTCTCTTACTAGTTGAGTGACCTTAAGCAAGTAACCCCTAACCTCTTTACCAATAATATGAGGATAAAAATAGCTACATGAGAAGACAATGCATGAGCCTAGCACATAGTAATGGTGCAATGAATGCTAGCAATCATTACTACTATTTCTTTGATACTTTAGGTGACTCACTGTGCTGGATATGGCTATTGTCTCTCAGCTGCAAACTCACATTTCTTTTCTCTGCTTCGGGATGTTGGAGCTAGTACTCTACAAACCACATTTCTGCTCTACCAGGGAGATCCTGGTAGCCTCCACCAATAGAGGCCACCAGGGGGAGACTGCAGGGCTGGAGGAAGAGAAGAGACTTGCTTCTTCCTGTCTGCTTCCTGTGGCTTTTCTGTCTGTAGCATCACCCCAGCAGCGCTTCTTCATCTTTCAGCAGCTCCTTTCCAGGGCAGCAGCCAAATCCAGTGCAGCTTTTCCAACACTTGTAGAACCACTTTCTCCTGCACCCTCAGAGCTACCAACAGCAACCAGCCAGTTAGAGGTCTGGATGTGAGCCCTTAGGGACCCTCCTTGGAGCTCAGAGACACCATCACCAGCTGAACAGTACCTCTTTGTCTCAAATATCTGAGTGTCAGCTTCACAGGCTTCTTCCTCTAGGCTCCTAAGTGTTAATATTTCCATCATCTTCCGGTTGTTTTCTTAGTTCCAGGGATGGTAACTGCTTCCAGGACTTGCTGTCTTCATACCACAGAGTTCTCTTATTATCCTTCCAGTTACCTGACCAACAACTTTGTACCTAGTTAAATATTCATTCTATTAAATTTTCTCTCTTCAAATAACTGGTGTGGTTTCTATTTCCTGAGTGGCTCTCACTGATACACTCAATATTTGACAGTTTATTTAACCACTTGGACAGCTTAGAAAGATCTTGGTTTTGAGCTAAACTTCCCTCCAAGTAATTATCACCCAATGGGGCCTTTTGAACCACATGGAATAACTCTCCTCTCGGACTTCACTACCTTATCCAGTATTGGCATGTTTCAAATCAGGTTACTGCTCCAAAGTCACAGAACTAGGGAGAAGAATAAATGAGGTAGACAAGGCAGCCAGTAGGAAATGGCATGAAGACATGGATAGAAATGAAATGATTGATTGCCAGTTCAAACCAAAACTGCAGTAATGGATCATCATCCTAGAACTTATTCATAAAATTCCAATAAAACGCAGGAACTGATCTCATGCAGCATTCCTCAATTTCCTCTAAAAATATCAAATAAGATATAAAAATATGAAAGCTTACAACTCTAAAAGCTTCTGTTAACAATCAAACTACTGCTAGAACAGAAAGTTTTTGCACAAACTGCAAGCTCTTGGGACCAAAAGAAAAATATATAAAATTGATTTCTATATGAAAATAACAGGAGCTAATATTTCTTGAGTACTTAGTGCATACCAGGCATTTCTTAACACTTTCTATAATCTTCCTTTCTAACACTTTCATTTAATCTTCCTTAAAACCCAATGAGATAGATCCTATTATCCCTATCTTATAGATGAGGAAACTGAAGAATAGAGAACTTAAGCAATACCAGTTGCATTTAGCTAGGTAGTGGCTGGGATGGGATTCAAACTCAGGTAATCTGGGTCCTCTGGCTCCTAACTCCTATAATGACTATCATCTCTTTCCTTCTTTCACTTAGAAGTTCAGTTAGAAGAGTCACCATGGTCCCTCTACTGCATGGGTTCTGCTTTTTGAGGTAGTCAGAATGACACTAAATCACTTCCCTCCTCTGCTTAGTATTCTTGTTCATGAATGTAGATAGAAACTGTATCTCCAAGTGGAGTGTGTATGGGGGAGGTTTAATTCCCACAGGAAAAGCACCATTGAAGGCAGCAGAATCAGAAGTCACCCTAGTAGACCTGCAAACCAACAGCTCTGTGTGTGTGTCTTTTATGTACTTCATTGGTTCAGATCAATGAGTCTCAAACAAGGGGGCACATCAGAAACACCTAGGAAGATTTTTACATACACAAGCCTGTATTTCCTAAGACTTTGAGCCAGGAAGTCTAGGATGGAGCTTAGGTGTGTATTTTGAAAAGGCTGTCTAGGTTGAGGAATTGATTAAGAGCCTCTGGTTCATATGATCAGAAAGCAAGTCAGCAGGGGAGGAGCAGATTCCAGCTAAGTTCAGCAGAGTCCACCATGCTTGACGACTGCTAAAGACTAGGATTTGGTGCCGGTGCTGTGCACAGCAATTTTGTGTCCAGTTGTATTTATTAGAAGAGGATTCAGCCGGAACAAAAGTGAATTCAAAGTATGGCAATTAGCAATCTATGCATCCTACTGGCAAACAAGAAAGTATAGATAGATTTCTTACTGATCTAGAATAAGAACTCCTCCTCCCACCCAATAAAAAGGAACAGAACAACATTGGCTCTATATAAACGCTGTAGAACAGGCAAAGGAAAGACATTCTGAAAGTGATTTATTTTAGAAGCCAAAGGAAAATAGGAAAAAAGTCTCCACAAAAACCCTGACATTTAAACACTAAGCAAGGTAACATGACTTTTACGAATCATGAGTAACTCACAAGAGGACAACATGTTGAGATGGACAATCATAGGATGCAATGAAAAAGAATAGTGTTGTATGGAAAGAAACAGAGAACCTAAAAATCCAAGTATAGATTTGAAATATGCTTTGGAAGCATAAAAGGCATGATAAATATTGCAAAACATTGAATTAATGATATGCAAGACAAAATTAAGAAAATCTTTCAGGTTGAAGGACAAAAGGGCCAAGAATGGTAGATAATGAAAAATGATGGGTAACATGGCTGTGTGTCTCGATTTGTATTCAGATAGTTCTTGGATTTATACCTATTGTCTTGTGTAATTATTAACTGTCCCCCTTTTCACTTTCAGAATTGTCCTGGTTTGGATATAAGTTATTTGTGTCCTAGATATAGGGAGAAAGAAGACAGCACCAACCTAAGAATTATGATATATCTAAGAAAGAAACCATAACAACAAGAATGGAAGCACTAATCAAAGACAGATCTGAAGAAAAATTTTCTGGTTTTAAAAAAACCCTCAATTTTATGACTTCATTCTTCACAAAATCAATAAAAATTGATTTTAGACATATCTGGCAAAATGCTTTAATAAAAATCTGTCAAGCATTCAGGACAAAAGAAAAGAGAAAAAGTAACCTTCAAAGGGATAAATATAAATATCATGGGTTTCTCATTTCTGCTACATCAAATGCTCAAAGACAATAAAGTGATATCTAACTGAATTTTTTGAGGAAAGAATTTTATGCTTTGTCAATCTGTCTTTTATTTGTAAGAAAAATAACAAAGACATGCTGGCACATATAAGGGTGTAGAAAATATTCTACGTTCGTATACCTCAGATGAAAAAGATCTCTGGAAATATTCCAATTAACCAGCATTTATTTTCCCCTTCCAAGAATCTATGCTAAGGAAATAATCTACAAAGTGGACAAAGAGTCTATGAACAAGGATCTTATTGTGGAACATTTTATAACAAAAATTGTAAAAAGCTTAAATGTCACCATTCTAGACATATCCAATAGCTTGGGTTAACATGTAGTTAATAAAATAATGGTAACAATGGCTTTCCCACGACATGGGAAAACACTAGCAATGTCACATAAAATCAAAGCATCTGAATAGAAATCCTCCACATTTAAAGAAAAAGTTTTATATACCAAATATTAGGAGAAATATCTTAGCAAGTTAAGAGTGATTGTTTCTGGATAGTGAGATTAAGATTTTTTTCTAGGTTTTCATATTTTCCTGATTTTATATTAGAGAAAATCAACAAAATAGGTAGAGAAATATGATTTGGAAATTAGAAAAGATGCATAACATCATGTAAGTGAGCAAAGAAGAATAAAGAATTGATTGTACCTTTATAATTTCAAAGTTCGTTCATTCATTCCTTAAACAAATATTGTGCAAGGCATGGTAATAGGCCCTTGGATTATAATGGCAAGTAAAACAGAAAGCACCGACCTCAGAGAGATAAAAACATGTACACAAGAGGACAAAAACAGAAGGGAATGTATATTAAGGTGATGAAATTATTAGTCTTTTAAATTGTAAATACATTTTTTAACATCACCACTACATTGATTTCATATAAAAGTTGCTATTTTTTTAAAAAAAGCCAATGAATAGCAGAGTGCAACTAAGTCAAGATAACATTCCTAGACCACTCTGGCCCAGATTATCAGCTTTTTCAGAATTATCCACAAAAATTCTCCAGGCCATTTGTTAGCAACTTTCTTTGCACAGAAATTAGAATTACTGAATCTACAGCACAGGAAACAAATCCAGGGATGAGATGCAAGGACAGTTTTGTATTTTGAAGTGACATTTCTTATGAGAGACTTGAATTACTTTGTCATCACTATTTTCTTAACTATCTCATCATAGAAATGTTACCAGTTTTCTTTAAAAAACCCCACAAATATCAAGGAAATTTGTCAGTTTTTTGCCATAAGTTTGCTTTTCTTTAATGCCTGTTGAATTGTAGTGTCAGGAAACAGAGGCTTAAGGAAAGGGAAAACAAGGGAACTAGCATATTTAAAAAAGATTCAGTATCTACTATATGTCAGAGATGTTGCTAATTCACATGATATAAACTATTCTACTTAATCAATACCTCAAACACTAAGTAGTTATCATTATCTCATTCTCTCTCTGATGTGAGTAAAGTTGCTAAGATTCATCTACGGGCACACCTGGAATGGATTACATTCACTGTCTTTTAGTGCCTTTTTTTCCTGTTGTTCTCTTGCTTTCAAATGAGGGTGGCCACCTCTCCTTTATAATGTGTACTTATTCTAGTTCTTTCTAACTGCACCTTAAAGGCCTATGTCAGCTCCTATTGCTTAGCCAGTCATTAAGGTATTTCTGGTCAATACTTGTCTATGACAAATATGCTGACCTCTCCTAGTCCAAAAGTGTCAAACTGGCAACCCTCCAGCTTTAGAGGGCCTACAGATTGTTCTTTAAAGAGTGAATTAGTTAATTAACTCAATGGGGGAATCCTTTCACAATGTATGTGTATATTAAACCATGACATGTGCACTTTAAATATAATTTTATTTGTCTCTCTCTCTCTACATATATATCATTAATGCAGAAAAAATGTTGAGTTAGTTATCAACATTTAGGGAAGTTTTTACATTAAAAAACCACAGTCTGGCTTCCTTTGGAAATTCAGAATATCTGGCAAAATCCCCATGAGTAATAGCTGGTTGCAGCTGACTGATGACTGGTCGCCTCATTTAGAAAGATCAGGCATTCTTCACTTACCTAGAATTTTTACTACTCCCTACTATATTATTTGGGACTGTTTTTCACATTTCCGTTACCTTCTTGGTCTCATAAGGCATCTGAGTTTGAGACTTCTGCCCCAGGTCATTGATTCTCAAACTGTACTGGGCATATATCAATCACCAAGGGAAGTTTCTTAAAAAAAAAAAAAAAGAAAGCAGCTATCAGGACATAGCATACAGTTTAGTGGAACTCAGTGAGTCTGAAAATCTACACTTAAAAAAATTACCTAATATGATTTTGTTTCAGGTAGTTCCCAGTCACTCTTTGAAAATTACATTAGGGGAGACTCGTAGGCAATGATGTCCCAAAATATGATACTCAGAATCACCTGTGGACGCAATCACCTAGGCTATTTGTTTTTTAGATAGACTTCTATGCTCTTACCCTAGGGGTTCTGATTTGATAAGTCTGAGAATCTATGTTTTGAAAAATTATCTGGGTGTTGCTAATACACAGATGGCCACCACTCCAGAAGGTTGAACGCCTAAGGAATTATATTCATAAGAGAAAAGCAGTGAGGACAATGTGAAGCTAGAAATACACCTGGCTAATCTTAGCCACATCTGTACTCTTGCCTGAGTTCCTGATATTTTGTTTGACAAGAGATGACAGGATAAAATGCAATTCCAGGGGGCTGACCCTGTGGCGAAGTGGTTAAGATTGGTGTGCTCCACTTTGGCGGCCTGGGTTCACAGGTTCAGATCCCAGGTATGGACCTACACCACTTATCAGCCATGATGTGGCAGCAGCTCACATATAAAACAGAGGAAGATTGGCACAGACATTAGTTCAGGGTTAATCTTCCTCACCAAAAAAAAAATAAAACAATTCCAGGCTTTTTTTTTTTTTTTTTCACTGATGATTACTTCCAGTAATTTTACTTTTCATCAACTCTGACTTTCTCTAATTTTATATGTCAAGAATCTTTGGCTCTACAATATAATGAAATTGACTAAAGGCAGGGATGAGAGTTTGGGAAAGCAGTGGCTCAAAGTGATGAGAACAATGTCGCTTTTCTGTCATTTGTGGTCTTCAGAAAATTGAAAATATTTGGTGAAATGAAGGATGTATGAAAAGTTTAATAAGCTAGTAGAAGCAGGTTCTCTATTTCTTACAAAATCAACTTCCTTAAGGCCTTACTCTTCCAGGTTTGTTCTACATCTTATAGTGAATTCTGGGTGGTCATGAACTCTATCCACCAGTGAATGAGGACCCTTTTTCATAAGGGGGTGCACTTTCTTAGGTTCACATCACCCCACCTTGAGAGATGGTGGGTTTTCCATAAGTATTACTTAGTTCTCTTACACTGGAAGGGATGGAAATGCATCATTAATTCATACTATAGAACTATGATATTTAAAAACAGTATGGTACTGGCATAAAAACAGACAAATAGACCAGCAGAACAGAATCAAGAGCCCAGAAATAAACCGAAGCATGTACAATCAACTAATGTTTGACAAGGGAGCCAAGGATACTCACTGGAGAAAAGACAGTCTCTTCAATAAATGGTGCTGGGAAAACTGGATATTCACATATAAAAGAATGAAACTAGACCTCTATCTTACACCACTCACAAAAACGAACTCAAAATGGATTAAAAATTTAAATGTAAGAGCTGAAACCATGAAACTCCTAGAAGAAAACACAGGGAAAAACTCCTTGACGTGGGTCTTGGGTAATGATTTTATGGAAATTCCACTTAGGGCATAAGCAACAAAATAAAAAATAAACAAGTGGGACTACATCAAATTAAAAAGCTTTTGCACAGTGAAAGAAACCATCAATAAAGTGAAAAGGCAACCCACAAGATAGGAAAAAATATTTGCAAACCATATATCTGATAAGGGGTCAATATCAAAATATATAAAGAACTCAAATAGCAAAAAAAACACAAACAATCCAATTAAAAAATGGGCAAAGGATCTAAACAGACATTTTTCCAAGGAAGATATATGAATGGCCAATGTGTCATGAAAAGATGCTCAACGTCACTTGTCTTTAGAGAAACACAAATTAAAATGGCAATAAGATATATCACCTCACACATGTTAGAACGGCCATCCTCAAAAAGACTAGAGCTAACAAATGCTGGTGTGGAATGTGGAGAAAAGGGAACCTTTGCACATTGTTGGTGGGAATGTAAATTGGTATAGCCACTATGGAAAGTAGTAAGGAGTGCCTCAAAAAATTAAAAATGAAACTATCACATGATCCAGAAATTCCACTTATGGGATTATATATCCAAAAGAAATGAAAGCACTAACTCAAAAAATTTGCACCCCCATGTTCACTGCAGCATTATCTACAATAGCTGAGACATGGAAACAACCTAAGCGTCCATCAGTCGATGAATGGATAAAGAAATTGTGGTATATGTATACACACACAATGGAATATTATTCAGCTATAAAAAATGAGGAAATCCTAGCATTTGCAACAATACGGATGGACCTTGAAGACAGCATGCAAAGTGAAATAATTCAGAGAGAGAAAGACAAATGTATGATTTCATATATGTGGACTCTAAACAAACAAACACTAAATTCATAGAAAAAGATGTCAGTTTTGTGGCTACCAGAGGTGGAAGGTGGGGAGAGGGAATTGGAGGAATGTGGCCAAAAGTTACACACTTCCAATTATAAAATAAATAAGTACTAGGGATGTAATGTATAACATGATGACTAGAGTTAATAGTGCTGTATGATATATAGGAAAGTTGTTAAGAGAGTAGAGTTCTCATTACAAGGAGAAATTTTTTCTTTTCTTTTTATTGTATCTATATGAGATAATGGATGTTAACCTAACCTATTGTGGCAATCATTCCACAATATATGTAAATCAAACCATCACGCTGTATGCCTTAAATTTATGCAGTGCTGTATGTCAATTATTTTTCAACAAAATTGGAAAAAAATAACCATTGAGCATCTACAATGAGCCACACACTGTGCTAGGAGCTTAGAGGTCAGTTCAGTGGAAGAGAGAGACAGCTATGTTAAGAAATAATTACACTGCTGTGATAGATCTAGAAAAGAAGCAGGTACAAGGTACAAAGGACACACAGAAGTGAAAGTGATTCACTGTGGTAGGGAGAGGGTGGGCAGTCAACTGCACACAGGGGATGTTTGAGCAAAGATCTGAAGGTTGAGTAGGAGTTTCAGGCCAACACAAAAGGAAAGGGCATTCCTAGCGGTGAGAATAACTTGTGTCAAGGCTTGGAACAGCATTGTGCCTTTAGCCATTGCTGAGCACAGAGTGCAAGGGATGAGGGTTTGGATCAAGAAGAAATGAGGAGAGTTAAGCAAGGCTAAGATAAGGAAAGGCCTTGAATGCTGCACTAAGTTGCTTAGAATTCATCCTATAGGTTAGAGTCTGACAGAGTGTAGGTGGTTCATGAGAGGATCTTATGTTGTTGAGAGACTTGACATTAAATAACACTGACCTGCAGTGAGAAAGTTAATCCCTTTTCAATTAGCATTTAATCCTTCTGTTAAATCAAGGTGAAAGCCTCAGTTTGGTGTCAGTATGTCTTTAACACTTCTCAAACACCTGGAAACTTTCCATTTTAAAAAAGGGCTCAGGCAAGAGTACCTAGTTAGAATTATTTTGTTTTCATTGTGTACTTATTTTTACAGTTAATTTCTATTTGTGGCAATGAGGTACCTGCTTTTCATTAATGTCATGATGGAAGGATTTTTAAAAATAAATTTATTTAAGTAAAGTAGTAAGTTAATTTTAAAAATTAATAGCAATGGGTGATGTCGAGATATGGCAAAAATTATGAAGGCAATACATGAATGCCTGACTTGGAAACCAATACCATTGTCTTTAGGGAGGAGTGGAGGAGTTAATTAAGCAGGCTAGTGAGCTTGTTCACTTTTTGACAGAAGCTTGGAGTATCTAACAGAGGAGTCAAGAAGGGAGGCAAAGAAGTCAGTTAGGAGGTCACTAAAATGCTGTGGGCAGAGATGGTGTGGCCATGGTGAAGCCTGTTGGTTTATGCCTAGTGTTACTTTGCACGAAGGGGATCCTAAGAGTTCTCCTGGCCTGGACTGCTAAATCCTAAAGTGGTTCTGAAAGATGGAGATGCCAAGATCTTTAAGTGGTTGCTGCCCAGCAAGTGTTAAAGGCAGACTTGGAATGAAGGTTAGACTAGGATTTGATTATTTTCCAGAATCCCAATCCATTATGGAGTATTACTTAGACACTGATGCAATCTTAAATCTTAACTAATGTACTTTTATGGCTATAAGAAGGCAATCTTAGGTTTAATATTTGATTTCCAAAGTGTCTCTCATTCTGTTCTGAGTCCTGGCTGTGGTCCTCCTATCCTGCCAGCTCCTCAAAATCCTTTCCTCTCCCTCGGGCCTAAGATGGGCAGCTGACCATGGGGACATTTAGGACAAGCACCTTTTTTAGTCCCTATTTGGGAAGTGTGAAGCCCTGCTCTCCTTCCTTCCCTTTCCAACTGCTGCTGACCATTTAGGAGTTGCAGTATGACCACTCTGGTTCAACGCAGGAGGCGAGAACAAGGGTGGGCTGTCCTACTGCCAAATTAGTACCGAGGAAGATACGTCCTGGCTTTCCAAATCTGGAACTAGGAATGTTTTCCTGAAGAAAAAGATGTTTCAATAAAAATGCTTCTCATCTGTTTTTTAATTTGAATTTATGAAGAGTTTTTATGTATAGTAAACTTACTGAAATCCACATCAATTCTTTAAAATAGCATAGGCACTTGACAAATACCTGTTTAATGAGCAATTATTTATAATTTATAGTGGAGAAAAATAAGGCTCAGAGAGGCTTCTCGAGTCTATACAGATGATTATGGAGCCGTAACTCGAAGCCGGTTCTGCTGGCTCTCCTCCTTGCTCCACAGCACCTTGGTCTCAAGCAGAAAGAGCCTGTTACAGATAGTGTTCAGTGTCTAAAGAACTATTAACACCAGAGTTCTGCTATATTATAGGTCAAACAAGCTTTTGTGGCCTGGCCTGAGGTCTTAATAGCCACAGATAACATTGTTTCAAAGGAAAAATCAATTTTGAATTGGAACTTAATTCATCTGTAAATCAAGACAACTTGGGTCTGTATATCTGTCTTTCTATATAGATCTATAAATAGAGAAATGCTTTTAAATATGATTTGCATTTATTGATTTTTTTTTAAAAACCTCACACACACACATTTCTATTCCTAGAGATCTTATTTTTTCTAGGCACCTGTATCTCAACAGAATGTCATGAATTGGAAAGAGTTATTCGCACATTTGTGGACAGGCTTGAGGACTAGGTTCTGTAAGTTTGCTGATGATTATTGACTTGATTACTTCTCTGGCTTGTGGGAGGCATGTCAGAATCTTAGGAGTGGGGCACGGAAGGCTTTTTTGAACTATATGCACAAAACCTGATACATTCTGTTAAGGGCAGTTTACCTTGCTCCAATTTTGTGACTTAGTGAACCATTGTTATTAAGGTGTGTGTTTCCTCCCTTGGGAGTGTTGGGACATGGAAAAAAGAATGATAATATTTCCATAGTAAAATAACTTTTGAGCAGTGGAGTGGCATGAAGCTAAGTGCTTCATAAGTGTTTGTTGAATGAAAAAAATGAAAGAATGAATAAATGAATGAAAGTTGCTTTGCTTTAGGAAGATTTATCTAGCAGCATGATGTAGAGTGCTTTGGAGGAAAGCAACTAGAGATATATAGGCCATTCAAGAGTATGGGTGGGAGGAACTAATGTCTTTTGAAAATAAGAAGGAAGGATAGAGGTAGGAGAAATATACTGAGGAGGCAACAGAACCTGGTGAGAAGAAAAGGCAAAAGTCAAAAATGTTCTGAGAAATCTGTTATAGATGAGAGGGGACACCATCTTAGGATATCTTTAAATATTTGGAGTCTAAGTGAGAAAGAGAGATATAACTGGAGATTCAGTTAGAAATTCCTGGTGCAGCCACATGCAAAGAGCCAAATTCAGGAGTCTAACCCTTGGGAAATACCCATATGTAGGCAGGTACTGGGTCTGGTTATCGCCTCTGTATTCCTTCCTTGATATTGTGCCCACCAGCCAATCTTGTAATCCATGGTACTAAGGATAGTTCATTTATTCATTGATTCAACAAATTTTATTCCTATGCTCATTCCTATCTCAGGGCCTATACATTTTCGTTCTCTTTGTTGGTAATGCTTCTCCCTCAGAAATTTGCATGGTTCCCTCCTTACTTCATTCTCTGCTCAAATGTCACCTCCTCAGACAGGTCTTAGTGACTAACCATAGTCATTCTCTAATCTTTGAGCCTGCTTTATTTTTCTCCATTACATTTGCCTCTACTTAATAATGCCATATGATATATTACTTTGTTTGCATGTCTTATTGTCTACTTCCCCCTCTAGAATGTAAGTTCTTTGAGAGCAGGAGCTTTGCTATTTTATTTATTGCTGTATTCTAAGGTTTATATTAAGCACTTAACTCAGGAATCTGGCCATTGCTCATTGGATTAAGGAAGGGCCTATAATTTTGGGTGGAGAGGGAACAAATCTATGTGGGCTGAGCCAATCAGATGTCTGGAGAATCTGAGCTAAGAGATACAAGGAACATAGTCAGATGATTTGGTTAGAGTTGTAAAGTCATATAGAGTTCAGGCTCTGTCCTGTCATGATAAATCAGAACCGTGCACATATAGAAGTTATAGCAGACAGAGGAAGAAGCAGGTATCGAGAGAGGAGGATGGAGCATATGTGAATTGAGAAGCCAAGAGAAGAGCTTTTGAGCCCCAGAAGAAAGGAAAAAGAGAGTAGCTGCCCTAACACTTTCCAGTGGTGCAGCCCAGCTGGGCCTCAAGCAATTTCTCTCCTTGTCATTTTCCTATAGTTTGTTAGGGCCAATCCCTTGTTTTCCAGCTCGGTGAAGTGAATTTCTGTTCCTTGCAATTGCATGCCCTTAGACAGAGATAGAAGTATCCAACAGAACTTTCTGTAAAGAGGAATATGTTCTAGATCTGTGCTGTCAAATACGGTAGACACTAACCACATGTAGCAGCACTTAAAATGGGGTTAAAGTGCCTGAAAAACTGAATTTTTAACCTTATATCATTTTAATGAGTCTAAATATAAGTATTCATATATGGCTATTAGTGATCATATTGGACAGCACAGCACTGTGATTATTACTACACGGGTCAAAGACGCATAATCAGTAAAAGACAATGAAAGAGCCAACAAAAAGGAAAACCCTGATAGTGTCATAGAACTCAAGTAGAGAGTGTCCCACAGCACCAAAAATTACAAGAATGCTAAGGAGGATGAGTCTGGTAAAGTCCCATTAATAGCAGTGTTACTGATTTTTTCATTGGGAAAACCTGGATTCAAACAACAGGGGTTAAACAAATCATGAGAAAAGTCCATTCAAAGGCAAAGTATCTAGTCATTAAAATAACGGAAAAATATTAATGACACGGGAAGATATTTAAAATACATGGGGAAATTTAAAAAATTTATAAAATAGCATGGTCCCAATTTTATAGCACATACATATGTCTCGATCTCTAGGTTGTGAGTTTATGGGTAATTTTCATTTTATTCTTTGGCACTTTACTGATTTGCAGAATTCCCCATAAAGAACATAAATTTTTTATAATCAGAAATAAAGGAACAAATTATATGCTTAACACAATAAAATGGCTGCATCTTTTCATATTGCATTATAAACCCAATTGATAGTAAATACAGCTACTAAAATACTTAAGAACTCTACATTTCTAAAGTTAGTAAAAGTCATTCACGTTTTCCTCCCAACCCATCTAGATACATTGAGATATCTTACATAATGATTTATAACTGCGATTACAGATATGGTAGTAGAACAACAGAAACTGTTGGATCTTCTTGGAAGGCAGAAGAAGGTCTTTTATTCAATGGGTTAACCTAGATTTCCCATGGTCAAAAGATCAAGAGATGGACTAAAACCTGCGTGGAGTCCTTTTCCTGTCTTGTGAGATTGGATTCCTAGGACGCTTTAACTTAAAGCTATATTTGAGAGACCACTAGATGGCTCTCTGTGCATACGACCAGGCACGTTGGATTAATCCTTCATTTTCAGGTACACACTGAAGCATTTCCTTGTGTGTATAACATAGTGTGTGATATGATGCAAATTAATTCCTTGCATGGCACCAAAGCAATAACAGTTCTCTATCTGTGCCTACTAAATTCGCAAGATACAGAAGCAAATTCTTTGTTTAATGGAATCCCTGTTTAAGTACCCCATTTGGGACTGAACAAATAGAACTTCACAACTGAGCCAGATTGTGATTCTATTAGATAAAGACATGCTGAGAGTCTAACTTTGTTTATGGAAATAAACATTTTTTATTTTTAATCTGGAGAGTATTAACCCAACTTTTGTTTGGCTTTGAGTTGAGGCTTTCAATACAAAAGACACCAATAGATTGAATACAGGTTGTGTAGCCATCAAAGCGCTTGATCCTGAAAGTTCAGCCAATAACCACCCCTTGCTGAGAGGATGGTAACAACAGCCCAGTTCTGAGTCATTCCTAAGAATGCTACTGGAAGACACAGACTGAGCTATTGTTTGGAACTCCGCAGACTCAGACACTTGCAGAGTGAGGAAAATATAAAGTTAGGCTGAAAATACAAAGGAAAATATCACCTTTTAATACAGAAATACCATCAACTCAGAGTGCCGAAGATTCAAAAAGCCATGTCGACTCTGAGTTTTCAGAAAATTAAAAAAATAAGATTTTCTTTGACAACCAATGTCCAGCTGGAGTGACAGTACGACTTTCTTTAGTTGTACCCAACTGTTTCTAAAATTTTTAAACCATTAGCCTTGAGCGAATAAAATACATCAAAATGTTACTCTAGGACACCCAGGGGGAAGGAGTGCACATGCGTTGCTTTTATAATCAGAAAAGCAATATGCATTTAAAAAGTCCCTCCTAGTTGTATGCATCAAACAGCTTTGATATAGTCAGCATTCCGTAAAACAGAGAGCTTGCCTTATGGGTCTCCTTTTCCTATAAGTATATAATAGCGCTGTTGTCCCTAAACTTTGAGCTAATGTACGCCACAAATCAGTTCCATTAGCACAGATAAAGCCTGTATGAAAAGGGGGAAACTTCTGAACTTTCAATCCATGTCAAGTTAGGCTCTGCCCTTTCTAACAACCCCCACTCTTCTTCTCCCCCGGGGAAGCTTAAACCATCAACTGGGTCAAGATTCTTTTGTTCCTGGGAGCTGTCTATGAGATATTAGGCTAGTAGATAAGGCAAGACCTGTGAATTCCTAATTCCGACTAAGAGAAATAGAACATTATTTTTTACCTCCGAAGTAACCGCTCCAAGGATCCAATCATTCAGATCCCAAAGGAGCAACTAATTGAAATTAGACTTCAGAGTTTACTTCATTGCTGATCAACTTCACAAACATCTAACCTGAGGGTTCACTTCAGTGAACTGCAACTCTAAGTGGGGTTTCAAAACAGCAGATGCCTGTTTTTCTTAGGGTTGGTCCTCTGGAACTGAGTGTTCTCAGCCTAAATATCATAGGCATACTGAAAATGCACATGGAAGTACTCTGGAGAGCAAGCTAGAAGATTTGAGTTCTTATTCTGATTATTTTAGTTTTTATTAATCTTGCCATGTCAACACTCTGTGTTAAAAGAATGATTATTATAATAAGAACACACAGTTCTTTAGGTCGTGTGCTTATAACTGCACACATGATGTCATCCTCACCACAACTTTGTGAGACAGCCATATTTGATGGATCAAGAAACTGAGGTATAGAGACATCAGGCACGTTTCCCAAGGTAAGAGGCCTGGAAAGGTGTGAGTGAAGACAAACTAAGTCTGCGCATCTCAAAACCTATTCTCTTAACTACCTTATATTTCTTCCAGCTATATGTTATTATTGTCTCATTTGCAAAACAAAATACTATTTGTCCTGCTCACCTCACAAAGTAATTGTGAGGATAAAATGAAAAGAAAATAGCTGTGAAAAGACTTTGATAAATTTAAACATACTTTGCGATTTATTTTTTCCTGAAATCTATATGTTCATATGGAAATATTGAAAGTGCCTATAGGGAAAAGTGAAGGTAACTTATCTTTTTTGTCTTATTATTTTTAATCCTGTAGGTAATACACACTTATTTTTAGAAAAATAGAGGCATAAATAAGGAAAAATGTGGACTTCTACCATCTAGTTGGAATCACATTTAACATTTTTATAAATAAAATTCTAGACTTTATATTTTACAGGTCACAATTTACATACACTGCATAATTTTTTTCTCTCTGTGACAATGAATATATTTTCATTTTGAATGGGTATCTAGTATTCCATTGTAAAGATATATCATCATTCATTTAATTCAGTCCCAACTTTTGGATATTCACTGTGAAATAAACTTTTAACAATCAAACCTGGAAGTAGATATCTCTCTCTTTTATCCTTTTTTTCTGAGATAATTCAAAAGTAGTGATGGATCCGCTGTGTTTTTGGATTGTAGGTGACAAGTACACTAAATTCAGAAAAGAGCTATTAATCTTTTTTCTTCTTAGTGACTTCTTCCCACAATGCATAGTTCTTTCAAGTACTCTATATGTTGTCTATACATTGTTGTCTATCTCACAGAACTGTTAGGAAGATTCTATGAGCACATTTGTGAAGAAGAAAAGCATAAATGCTACAAAATATACATGATTTTTTCCTAAATCTATGTCTCAAATGAATAACAATGTGGCATAATTCAGCCTGACTGAAAAACAAAGTCAGCCAGCCCTGGTAGTCTAGTGGTTAAGATTTGTCACTCTCACCACCACAGCCCGGGTCCATTTCTGGTCAGGGAACCTCATCACCCATCTGTGGGTTTTCATACTGTGGCAGCTGTGTGCTGCTGTGATGCTGAAAGCTATGCCACTGCTATTTTCAAATACCAGCAGGGTCACCCATGGTGGGCAGGTTTCAGCAGAGCTTCCAGACTAAGATAAAGAAGGACCTGGCCACCCACTTCCAAAACCATTAGCTACGAAAATTCGGTGAATAGCAGTGAAGCATCGCCTGATACAGCACAGGAAGGTGAAAGGATGGCGCTAAAAGACTGAGCAGGGTTCAGCTCTACTGTAGACAGGGTCACTAGGAGCGGGAATTGACTCACTGGCACTAAGAACAAAAAGGAGTCATCCTGCTTAATCCTTTACCACTTGAACCCTTGAAGGCTTATCTCCACCAGTAGACCATCCCTAGTCAGCCAGATACTAGCCTTTCAGTGTCAGGGTTTACTCCAGCTGCCACAATACCAGCCCAGCTCAATATGATCAATTTGCTCCCTCAACGCAGGAGCTCAAACACAGACTTCCCTGAAAGCTTCTGAATCATACACATTCAGGAGGCGATCTGAGAATCTTGCTGAGGTGTTAGGTTGTGGGAAGGGATGAGAGAGGTGACAGACAGCTGGCTCTATGCTCATCTTTTTCCCATTGCTCTTTTCTCCCCCATCTCATAAATGAAAGATCTGAGAAGGACAAACGAGTGGCTTAAAGATTTCCATTAATTTGTTATTCATGCATTCACTCAAAAAGCAATGCGGCAGATGCTGAGATGGTCTTTCTTCCTTCTTGCCTAGTTTATAGATTTGGCATGACATTTCTGGTGCTGTACAATTCCTCTACTCTTCTGTGTAAGTAGATAGGAGTAACTAGAGTAGGCAAGAGAAAAGACAATGAGATTCTCATCTCAACATTTGGTGGTGCCACTAAAATGAACAATAATTTGCTATTAGAGCCCTACATAGCTGTCTAGGGCAGTGGTGCTCAAAGTAGCTGGTTTGCAAACTGTTATTGGTCCATGATGAGATAAAGAGCTTGTGCTACTTAGGAACCTAGTTCCTTTTTTTTGGCTAAACCCACTTACTTCTTTTTCTTTTAAGAGAAAGAAAATGAAGAAGTGGGTAGAAAGCAAGGTGGAGGATGAAGACGTTATATTGTGAATCACATCCCATTTTGATTAGTAACTACTAATGCAGAATTAGAACTTGTATGTTTCTTATCAGATCATAACCAATACCTCTCTACTAGTTACTTGGCTATCACTATAAATTTCTCCAAAGTACTTCACTTTCTTATTTGACTCATAAAACAACTCTGTCAGATTAGTAAGGTATCTTCTTTTGACTATTAAGCATAGGTGTTCAGAGATAGAGGCACTTGCCCAAGATTATATGGCCAATAAGAGGCAGAGGTGGGCTGAGTGTCTTTTCACTACTATTTAACACACTTTCCATTATATTTTGCTCTTTCAACCATGATTGGAATTTGACTGGAGGAATTCATGAAATAAAATCTAAAGGCACAAAACCCATAGTGCCTTCTGCAACTCCAAAAGATAAAGCATTAAGGAATTAGACATTGAAATTGGTCTTCAGATGATTCAGATACTTCAGTTGATTCAATCATAAGTGAACTCCAAAAAGTAATAGTCAAAGAAGATCAAGACCAAATATTCTCTATGACTATACTGTGGCAAGCAAAAAGAAAAGTGGGCGAGATGGATTAATTGCCTAATGAATGGTGTCTGCTAGTCTCTTCTGCTCTATTTATCTAGAAAAATAAGTAAGTATTGTAAAAAATATTCCAAAATTAAAAATAAAAACTTCCAAATGAATCTCAGGTCTCTGTTCTTCAAGAGGAACCTGTAAAAGATCACTGCTAAGGAAAGTTTTGCATCACTTGACATTTAATTTGAAATTGCTTATCTTCAAGTCAGTAACAATTAGGTGCTACTATCAGAAATTCATCACGAATTGCAGAAGAATATACTTTCGCAAGAGGAGACAGAGCAGTGTTTTCCATGAAGCAAGTCAAGGAAAACCAACAAAGTTGAGAGTAGATGTTTTAAAAATAAACGTCTTTTAGAGGCTGGCCTGGTGGCTCAGCGGTTAAATTCACACGTTGCGCTTCGGCGGCCCGGGGTTCGCTGGTTTGGATCCTGGGTGCGAACCTATGCACCACTTGGCAAGCCATACTGTGGCAGGCATCCCACATATAAAGTAGAGGAAGAAGGGCACAGATGTTAGCTCAGGGCCAGTCTTCCTCAGCAAAAAAGAGGAGGATTGGTGGCAGATATTAACTCAGGGCTAATCTTCCTCATAAATAAATAAACAAACAAATAAAGAAATAAATGCCCTTTCCTTGTCCCCTCATGAGGCACATACCTAAGTTATGTAGTGGTAGTATGTATCATTGTTCTGTCCCCTGTTCCACACAAAAGTGGCATTGTGCTAGCTAAATTCTAATAAATAGGCTTCAGTAGTTAGGCCTGTATTATCAGAGAAAATGGATCATCTGAAACACTTATATTTCCATGGGAATAAACATATATTAATTAGTTAGCATATATGGCTCACAAGACGGGCAAAGTGTGGTTGGTACACTCAACAAGAGTTGAAAATAGTAGTACAGTCATTATAACTGCATTGGTTTGGATCCAAGCCAATTATATTACTCCATTAACTCTGTCTAATGGAACCAATATGGAATTAACATGAGATATACATTTTAGCAACAGGTAAATTTCAAGGAGTTAACTTTGGAGAAACTATGCAAAACCCCTAGAAGAAAAAGGGGTTTGGAGAGGGAAGAGAAAGAACAACTGTTGGAACTTAATGGAACTTAAATGTAAATGTAACTGGATCCGTATGCAGCATCATTATTTGAGGGTGTGGGAATAGAATTTAGAACTAAGAAATGATCATTTTATTAAAATGAGTTAGCTGAAAGTGGAGGTTTGAGTACGGTAGTAAAGTCAGAATTTTTTTGGATGGAAACATGCTTTGATCCTATCCTATGTGTAATGTTGTATTAAGTTTTTATTATGTGGTGATAAAACACACATGGTTTCCAAAAGTGAATAGTTAACTATCTTACTTTTAATGGACTTCCCTGCTTGAAGGAAGTTGATTCCTTCCAAGCTGATGATCTGATGCTTTGATGTTTTGAATAAACAGTATATTGGAATAAAACTATATGCTTCTCTCAGGGGTTTGATCATTTCAGTGGTATCTCTTCCCAATAGAAGCTGTGGCAGGAATACTGTCAAAATCATTACTTATTAATTAAAGGCTTCATATGAAAGAAATCAGCAGCCCAAAAGAAAGTGAGAGGAAACACAGTTGCTGCTCCTTCTCTAAAAGCAATTTTGATTTGCCTGAATAAGAGACACAATTTTATTTTGCTTGCTTGTGTGGACAAGTCCACTTTCTTCTAGAAGCCCTTATTCAGGCACTGGCACAATCAGTGTATTAGGTCACTGGGCAGTAGACTCCAATGAGGACAGTGGCTAAATTTGATTTAATATGTAAAATGACTTTGACATTCTTTTATATTTAGAAAGTTTTTTAAAAATCACATCAGTGTATTAGAGAAAGGTCTACTTTTCAGGAGAAGCAAGGAAAAGATCAGTTATTATTTTTGCTGAAAGCAGATTAGGGTCATATTCTAAAATTACATATTACAGTGACTTGGCATTGAGCTGGACATTCTTAATATAGAACATTATGGGATGACATACTAAAAGTAAGACAAGTTAGATAAGTTTGAATTTAAAATACAAAGAAATATGAAAGGAAATGTCCTCAGTTGGGCAAACTAGGTCTGAGTTAATATAATAATGTCTCCCTTTCAATATGTGGGCCGTGAAAGTAACAGTGACAACAGTGATTGAAAATACATTTCTGAATTGAAACACAGAAGTAAATGTGCTTGGCAGAGTACTTATTTTATTGTCAGCTTGTAAGGGTTGTCCCTGGCGGACTTTCTTCCCCCAGTAGTCCTAAACCTTTGAAGTTGACTGATTCTAGAAGCTGCTTCACAGTTTCTCTGGTCCCCTTGTTGTAATGTAGAGTTTACTGCACAAATCCATCATGGAACACAGACAATTTCCCTTCTAACTAAGGAACGCTAATTTTGGAGAAAATTCTTGCTATTTAAGACTCTTGCCAAACAATCTACAAATGGAAAGGAGTCTGGAGACTGTGAACGCTATTGGCAACTTATGAAGTATTAGGTAATAAAGAAGCAATGATGAGAAGCAAGTGATGCTGACTCTTGCATTTCATTAGATCTGATTCTGCATATATATTAATAATGATGCACCCTATGGATGCAATTTCATGTTTATAGCACTTTGGTCATTGGCAGCATTGTGCACCTGTGTTTTCCATGCCTTCCCATCTGCTGCCTACAGTGATTCAGGTGACGGAAATATTTTAGATAAAAGTTAATTAGGTTGCACTCTGCAGATCAAATCTGTGTATTTCAGCATTAAATAGTAATTTTCTGGGCAAGTGCTGAAAGTATCTTGTGCCTGCCCTTCCTAAGATTAAAAACGTAAGATTCACTTTTTTAGAAAAAGAAATCTTTAGTATTCTCTTGATATTTTATGCATAGATTTTATCAAAGTTTTCACCTGTATTTATCCTCACTCATTTTAGTTTTTACCTCTGTATCTATATCAAAAGTGGAGGAAAAGTGATGAGAAATACTTTTTCCAGCTAAAAGGATAGAGTGAAAATGATACAGAGTTAGTAATTCTCCAGTATCTGGACTCTTTTACCAGTACACTTACAAACGTTGATCAAGCTCCAGAATTTTCCTCTCTCTCAATCTTTAAAATGGGGCCAATACCAATTACCTATTTGTTTCATAAATACTGGTGCAAGTCTTAATGAAGCTTGATATTTTGATTAAAATAATGCACAAAATGCAGAAAACTGCTATTACTGAAAGGACCCCATCCTCTCCTTAAATGTTTATCTCATCATTATTATGAACAGTTAAGTTCACAAATAGCTTCTTTTATTGAAAATACATTTAATTTTCTTAACCCATAGGAAACTAAATCATTAGATCTTCTTCCTTTACTCCTAGATAATTGGAGCAGAAATGGGCTGAACACAGCAACTGCAAACTGCCAGTCTCTGAGCCCACATCACATAGAAGGAAGGTAGGGACAAAGAAACCAGCCCAAATGAGTCTTCTCCTCCATTTTTATGCTATCAGCTAATGTCTTTAATACATTCCAAATCCAGGACTAATTAGCCACTGTTCTTTACCTGTTTTTTCTGTACTAGTTGCAGATTTCCTATTTACTCAAAGGATTTAGAGAGATGTGTTTTCTTCCTTTGCCTTCCTTCGCCATCGCCTAAAGCTCAGGCACACCTTCTAAAGAAGTCAGAGAGCAGATGCTGCTCTTCCTGCCACATGCTCTCAGAGTTCCTCACGGGAGTGAAAGACTAGCAGAGTCAGCCATCCCCATCCCCCGCTCTAGTTATCAGAACCTCGATCGCTCTCCACGGTCCTGAACTTCGACTTCTACTTCTGTCGGGCACCCGCTAGGTTTCTTCCAGCCGATCAAAACGTGAAGATTTTTTCGCTTATTCTGCCCACTTCCTTGCTTCCATCTGCTACCTCTCTCTCTCATTTTATTTTCATCTGCGCTTAAAATGTTTTATTTTACTTCTACTGAGGTCCTTCTACCTACCACCTACAGAAAAGGTCCAATCCTTAAACAACGTCAAAGCTGTAAAGCCCTAAGTCCCTCTGGACTTCATCCGTCCCCTTTCTCTCCCCACACTAAGGTCCGGCCCCCAGTAGCGCCCAGCTCCACTCCACGCGCCAGCCTCCTCTCACCTGACTCTCCCGCGGAAACTCGTGGCGCACGATGCTGATCACTGGGATGTGCAGGACGGAGCTGACCAAGTCGAGCTCCATCATCTCGCCCTGGCTCTGGGGGAAGGCAAGCAGCGCCGATACCCCTTGCACCACCACGGTGTGGCACACGCTCTGCAGAAAGGAGAAAGGGTCACTACTCCACGGCGAGCTAGGGGAGGAGAAGGGCAAGAGCGGCAGATCGCCTAGGCCCGCCTCGATGGCCATCACTACTTCCAAAGACAGGTTGTAGGGCAGTAGCCCTTCCATGCGGTTCAGGTTGTCCACGGCGAAGAGTAGGGCATCCCGAGGCCACAGGGTCTCGGCCCCGGCATCCTCCCCGGGCTTCCGGGCGCCCAGCGGCCCCCGGCCATGCAGGGCGCTCCCCAACCAGCGTCCTCCTGGCGAGGGCGCCGGGGGCCGCCAAGTCCCTGGCGAGGGCTCATCCCGCTGGGCGCCTGTCCGGCTGCCGTCCCGAGGGCGGCTGGCCACGCGGGGGGCCGTGGTCCAGGGCTGCAAGTGCACCGCGCCCACCCTCACCGCGTGCCCAATGCGCTTGAGGATCTGGCAGGGCTGCGGGTGCGAGGAGGAGCCGGGCACCCCGGCTAGCACCAGTGCGCAGGGCGGCGGCAGCAGCAGACAGACCCTGCTCAGCAGCCACCACAAACTCAGTCTCCTCATTACTGAGACCCGCAGGGAGAAAGCGCGCCCCCTCCTGCGCCCGGCTTGCCCCCTGCAGCCGCCGCCTAAGGTCTCCGCCCCCAGGTCCCGCGCGCCGCTCACTCCACGCGGTGAAGCGGTCCCAGGAGCTGGAGCGGTCTCCAGGCCATCCAAGTTGGAGCCTAGCGTGCTCTCGGCAGTCTCAGATCCCGCTCCCAGGCCCCTCCGCCTCGCATCCTCTGCCCGCCCGGTCCCTGCGCGGAGCCAGGCAGGCGGGCGGGCCGGCGCCTGTCACCTGCGGCTGGGGCGCCTGTTCCCTGCCCGCCCCATCTGCAGGGCGGCTCGGGCACTGCGTCCCGCCCCGTGGGGAGGCTGGGCTGAGAAGCAGCCGGAGTTCCTACGGTGACCGAGGAGGCAGCGCGCGCACTTGGATTATTTTCTCTTCCTTTTCTTTCCAGGAGAAACCCACTTATTTCCTTGGGGTCGCCCAGGAGAAGGGGTTCACGCCCGGGGCGCGGAAAAGATGCCAGATACTCCTTGCTCCACCGTCGGCTACCTTCTCGCAGGCTTCCCCAGAGCTGGTTTCATTTTTCTTCCCTCATTACTTCCTCTGTTCCTTTCTTTCCTCCTCTTTCCGCCGGGTCGCCGCCGCCGCTTGCTTCCTCAGAGGAGCGACGCGACTGGCCAGCAAAGGGTGGTTCCGCTCGGGGCGCAAAGTTTTCCCAGCCCCAGCCGGCGCCTCCCTGTTGCTGAGCCCTGGCGCCAGCCTGTCGCTTGGCTGCGCTAAACGCCCACTGATGGTGAGATTCCCGGGTGGCCCTCCCCGCGCCCCTGCAAAGTCCTCTCCCCTCAAAGGCTAGGAGTCGTAGTTTGCGATTTTCCCTGCCACCTAAGAGGGCGAGGACTCCGATTCCCGGAGAATTCAGAATTTGGAGTTGCGCCTGAGGAATCTGAGATCCACTGGTTCACTGGGATAGGTTCAAAGAGGCTGTGACTTTAAGGCGCTTCTCTTCGATGAGTCGCTTTAACGGTTTTTCCGGCTAAGAGTATTAAAGCCAGCATCATTTACACATTTAATCTCCTCAGCTTCCTTCTCTCTGGCACGTGGGCCTTTGCAATTTTTGAGGATTCCTATGTTTTTAGGTTCTCAGAATTAAAACAGTGAATTTGAAGCAATTATTGCATCAAGAAATTAAAGAGAGTCAAAATACTTTTAGAGTCTCAAATACAGTCAACAGCAGTTCCTAGTTTAGACCAAGAGTCCTCCAGATCACTGTTTCTAGTAAATTCTTCCATTTGTGTGGTAAGACAGTGGTATCAGTGGGTTACGATTCGATCTTTTCCTCCATGATCTGAATAATCTGGAGTTAGAAGGAAAGGAGAGGGTTAAGGGCAGGTCTTTGGTTTCCACACATACAGTAGATTTATTTTTATTTTCTGCCACTGTATCATTTAGGAGAGCAGGAGAGGTATCCGTGAGGCAGAGCAAGGACTGGGGGTCAGCAATTCTGAATTTCAACACCACTTCAAGAGAACCATGACCTTGGCAATTTAGTTCACCTGACCTTGCCCTGCTGTTTAGATCTGCTAAATTGTTATGCAAATACAACTAGCTTTTAGCTCTGGAGAGTTGTTTTGATTCATGAGCTAAAGTTTCCATCAGGCTTTAAATCCTTGGGATGAAGATGCTGTGTTAAGTAAAATTCCCGAGAAGGTTGCAAAGTGAATGCTGTTTTCCTCAGCACTAGCATTTAAAGGCATCTCAGAGCAAAACTTACCTGACATTCAAAATAGCTCTTGCAAGCCTGGGGGGCCAGAGAAGAAAAGGCTCCCATGAAGGAAAAGTTAAAATCATAGAAAAGGCTGAACCAGAAGGGAAAGTGTTGCTCGTGAAGCCCTAGAAAACATCCCATGCATGGATGCTGGAAATTTCCTCTTGCTCCAGATGATTCCACTGATTGGGATATGAATAAGGAAAGTATAGAATTTCATGGTCCTTGCATTGCAGGAAGACTGAGAGTCCGTTAATTGTGTAGCAAGGAGGTGTGGTTGTCTGTGTATGACTATGTGTGCATCGAGACGTACAACATTCCAGATTATGACCGTGCCCTAGAGTGATTATCTTAGCTCTTGGCATTACATATGTGTTCAAATAAGGTTTCCAGGAAAATAGGTGGTGATGAAGAATAGATCTAATCGTTAATAGCATCCTAGAGTCACTGTGTGTCCTTTGGGCCTCTCACAAGTCCATGAGCACCTTGAGGGAATGGCTGAACTGGTTATTGATAGAAGAGAGGATGATTCCCACGGTTCTGAGGATAGCGCTGCCCTAGCTCATGATAAAACGGTAGCTAAATCTGAGCAACTCTGACGTGATTTTTAAAAATTTTTAAAGATTGGCACCTGAGTTAACATCCATTGCCAATCTTCTTTTTAATTTTTTCTCCTCCTTCTTCTCCCGAAAGCCTTCCAGTACATAGTCGTATATTCTAGTTGTGAGTGCCTCTGGTTGTGTTATGTGGGACGCCACCTCAGCATGGCCTGGTGAGCGCTGCCATGTCCACGCCAAGGATCCAAACCAGTGAAACCCTGGGCCCACTAAGCGGAGCGCATGAACTTAACCACTTGGCCACAGGGCCGGCCCACTGACATGATTCTTTTCTTTCCTTTCCTCACATCTTCTTTTTCCTTTTCCCCTTCTTCTCCTCCTCTTTCATGCTCCAATGGCCATAATTTTGAAAGCTCTTTTAGATTCAGTCATCAGCTCAACAACCATTTATTAAGCTCCTACAATGTGCCAGACATTGCTGTAGGACTGCCCTGGGGATAGATGAATAAACTGTAGTTCAGAGAAGTTGAGTGTTTTTCTCATAAAGTCACATGATTAATAAGTGAACAAAATGCTAACATTGAGCTTATATTCTAGTGGGAGAGAGGAATAGAACATACAAATAAGAAAATGTTGGATGTGTTAGTGACACTATGGAAAAAAGTAAAGCAGCAAGAAGGAGTCTTAAGAGAGTGGGTTGTAATTTTAGATAAAGGAGCCGGGAAAAACTCCTCAGAGAAGGTAGCTTTTGAATAAAGACCTAAAGGGAGGTGAGGGAGCAATGCATATAAATAGTTAAGGCAAGAATTTCCAAGCAGAGGAGACAGTGAGTGCAAAGGCCCTGAGGCAGGAGTGTTTCTGGTATATCTGAGGAATAGTGAGAGGTTCAGAGTTACTGGAGCAAAATGATCCAGGGCAAGAGTGGTGGCAGGTGAAGTCAGAGGCAATGAGGAGGTGGCAGATTATGTAAGCCAATGAAGACCTTTAGCTTCTACTCTGAAAGAGATGAGGAGGTATAGGGGATAGGTGTTAAGCAGAAGAGTGACAAGACTTATGTTTGAACAGGACCACTCTAGCAGCTCTGTTAGTAGTAGGTGAAAGGTGGGCAAGGGTGGGAGTCAGGAGACTGGATACGAAGATGTTGCAATAATCCATGTGAGAGATAACATTGCTGTCAAATCATAGAACAATTTTATCAGATGAGTGTTATTATTCTCATTTTATAGAATAGGCAATTGTATTTGAGAGAAGTGAGATATTTGCACAAAGTCATCACATAGTGAGTGGCAGTGTGGATTCAAAATTCTACGTTCGTCCCAGCTGTGTTGTTGATAGCAGGAATCAGCCAAATTTCAAAATTGGCTCACCCAGAGAAGATGAAACTCTTTTTATTACCAGATTTGAAATGAGAAATACTGATACAAGAGCCCGTGTTGGGGAGTCAAATAAGCAAAAACAAATCCAAATGCTCACAATTGAAAATGTACTTTTGTGCAAATCTGTGCTTTCTGGTACCAGCAAAGTGTAGACTGAAAGCTGAGATGTTCTGGAGGTAGCCCAGGAGAAGCTGCAGGGAAGGATGCCGTGGGAGTCAGGAACGTGGACTCTATTCTCAGCGCGATTTCCATATGGTGTGACTTTTAACCTCCTCAAGCTCAAGCCCCCTCCTTTGTACTGGAGTTGTGGTGACAGCACTCGGCAGCCGTCTACATGGCAGTGTGTGGACTCCTGTGACCCTTTCAAGTTCCATGGAAATGAGAGGCTTCTTGTAGGACTACCAGTTCAGTTGCCTAGTTATAAAGGTTTGGAAAACTCTCTCCTTTTTGCCTGTATCCTGATGTATTTCAAGTTCTACCCGTGTCTTGCTTTGTTTTGCAGGTGGCAATAATATTCCATGGCAAGCTCCTGTCTCTGGGTCAGCCTTTTATGCAATAGTAGCCATGTAGGCTTTTTTTAATCAATATTTATTCAGATGAAAAATGTGCTGACCCTTAGCTAACAATACTCAGAAGCCCAAGTTGTGACCTCTCCTGCACAACTTCTTTATCTCTGTTGCCAGAGACCCTGTTGTTAGGAGAACCTTTCTGGGTAAAAACAAACAAACAAATACGTAGAGTTGGTAGAGAAGCTGTGTGGCAGAGTTTGGGGAGGGCATGAATCTAGAAAAAATCAAGTCAGTTTAGAGTTTAGAGAGCCCTGAAGGCTCGTCTGTCTAAAGCTTAATCATTCTTTTCTCATTGCCCCAATCAGGAAAAAAAGAGGCCTCTAGGACTGGATACCTTGCAACACTCTCCTATATTCTACTAATTACTCATTAATTTTGGCAATAGTCACCCTGTTTTATTTATTTATTTACTTTTTAAAGTTTGGCACCTGAGCTAACAACTGTTGCCAATCTTCTTCTTCTTTTTTTTTCTTCTTCTTTTCCCCAAAGACATAGTTGTATATTCTAGTTATGCTATGTGGGATGCCGCCTCAGCATGGCCTGGTGAGCGGTGCCATGTCCGTGCCCAGGATGCGAACTGGTGAAACCATGGGCTGCCGAAGCAGAGTGGGTGAACTTAACCACTGGGCCATGGGGCTGGCCCCCGTCATCCTCTTCTAAAAAGGCAAATAACTCGTGATTATGGGACTATCCATCACACATTAGTATACATTATTTTACCCTGATTGTTGTAATATTAATATCTTGTAGGGAATTTTTGCAGGGGAGAAGGAGTTCATTTTGCATTATGGGGACATTTAGGGACATAGGAGAGGACCAGGCGGGATCTCACTAAAGGTGTTTTGGGCAGCCTGTGGGACTGGAAACAGGAGAAAAGGAGCATTAGGAACTAAGAAAATGGGGTGAAGAAAAAGAAGTGAAAAATTAGTCCATCTTGTCTATTTCAAATAGTGCCAGGACTTTGCACTTATGCTGGAAAATATAAAGGACAGTGTCTTCTATTTTGTACCACATGATTACCTACACTCAGGAAACCAAATTCAGGCCAGGACTATTACCTATCTATAAATTAGGAACTGCCAATAGCTGTTTGTCTTTCAGCGAAGTAAAAGGACACTGTGTTGTCCTCAGTCTAGTTGTCGTCAGGGGAGTAAGTTATCAGCTGTGACAAGTGCTTGGCCTTTTCAACATCCGCTAGGTTTATTAGCTCAGTGTTTGAATGTCCCGATTCCTCTCCTAAACCGCGCATCACAGGGAACTCAAATAGGACATGGAGAGGCCAATATGGCAGTCTCTCTCAGTGTCTCTCTTTCTCCTATTTTTTTTTTTGGGATAATCCTTCCAATTTAGTGTTTATCCAAATGAGTTATGGAAGAAAACTTGGCCCATCACAGACTGCAACATTTTTAAAGGACATTTTCATGCCCAGTTTGTAGCACAAATTTTATAACTGTAAGCCAAAATAATTTGGGAATTTTCTAAAGGCTATTTACCTTTTTGAGCTCATGCTTTACATCTGTAAAAGCATTTTGTTTTAAAAAAGTAGTTTTTGTTTCTTTAGGAAGAGACTTTAAGGAAGGTTTTCAGAACATGTGCAAGAATTATGAAATCTTCCTTATTCTAGAGCTTATTATCTTGAATGACTTCTGCATGCCAGATGCTTTGCATACATGATCTCCTAATTTCATGAATACACTGTATTAGTCCTATTTTATAGATGACAAAACTGACACCTGGTGAGAATGAGTCATTTGCTAAGAACTGGGAAACAAACCCAGATTTGACCCTTTGATACCAAAGGCCATCGTCTTTTCATTCCCGCTTCCAGGTGACTAGAAGCATTATGATCAGGCCTGGCTGACTTTAGAACCATTTTCTAACAAAGATACAGGGATGAACATAATCACAAAGTTATTTGATTATCACTTGTCAGAGTACATAAATGAAAACTCTCAAAGTTTTAATATTTAAAGATATCTCAAGAAATAGTTTTCTTACTCTTTAATAATACACATAAAAAGGCATAAATCAATATCATTTTCTATTCTCTTATTGGACCACAAAATATGCAGTAGATTTCTTTTGTCTATTTCATGTGTGAAATGACTCCTACATTGGCTGCTGTTTTAAATGTCACTGGAAACATTATCTTGTAATTCTTTATCCTCCTTAGGATTTCTGTTCAGCAACCACATACTCAGGATATCAAGGAATATTTTAATATGTGAAAATCTGTGTGATTTGGGATGGTGCTTCTGGAATGTTCTCACTGGGAGAAGTTAAATTCAAGGGGCATTTTTATTCTCCATAAGGCAGACCAGAGCTGCTTCTTCACATACTGTAATTGACAAGACTTCTATCTTGATCAAAGGATTGAAGAGTTTGCATGGTATCAGCTAGCTCATTCAAAAGCGAGTTTGCGTATATTTCGTATTGTGATGGGAGCTTTTGCCAAACAGTGTTATCCTCCATGCCATTTCCAGGTGCTGCAATTGATGCAGGCAGAAAAAAAATCTCATGATTATGCTGAAGAAGAACCTTCTGGGAACTGAACCTGTCTTTGAAATGAGGGCTAATCATCTAGAAATTGTTATTGAAAGAGGAATGACCTCATCCTGAATTTGAAGTCCCCTCAAAAAGCAGTGTACGTTTTTCTTTTGGGGTACCATCATTGGGTGAGAAAAATTCAACTGCCCCTCTCCTCCAACAGTACTATCGCTGCAGCAAACGCTATGGAGAACAGACTGAGCTAGGCTGAGACAATAGCTGCTGTGATTAGCTATGGTCACATGGAGTGCTACCAGGAACTCAATGGGAAAACACTTCATCCATTAAAAATGCTGATATAATGAGACTGATTAGGATAAGGCAAGATGAAAATAATAACCACTGTATTCTGGAATGGGATGACGCCTCCTTTTTTGGAATAGCTTAAAGTATTTTTGCAGAACTTTAAAAAATTCTCTCTAAAGTAAGAAGAGGGTAGACACATTAATATATTTATATAGTTTTAAATCAATTATGAATAGCTGATGCCTGAGGCAGAGAGTCAATAAGTGGATAGCCCAAGGTTCCACAGCTTAAGGCAGATGCAGAACCAAAATCTTAGTGTTTTTTATAGCAGTCAGAATGGGGAGGCAGCATTTACACCCTGACCACAGATGGGGGATCTGGTGCTGTGTTGGCTGGTGTTTTCCCTCTGATCTGCTCTTGGGCAAAAAGAACCCTGTCTGCTTCTGACATTGGATGCCATCAAAGTGAGGGCTGAACTTTTCTAACAATGAAAACACTGGCAGCCCATTTGTTTATAATGGCCATATCTACCTTAATCTTCATTCACATTTTTTAACTGCGAGATTTGTGATTTCCTCCTGCTTAGTACGGCTTCTTCCTGAAGTACTTCATCTGGTTAGTGGCACAGTCATGTTTCTGTGAGGTTTCAAAAATGATCTTCAGCAAAAGCAATCTTCCTTTTATATTCTACCAGCTATTCAATCTTCCTCCTTAAGTCTCCCTCCTAGCTCCCTGCTGCTTTTGAAATCAAGCTGTGATTTTCCTGGTTTATCAGCTTCTCCATCATGGGGTTTAAATTTGCTATTAGAGACTTTTTTTTTTACTGGTATCTTCTACAGTGTCAAAATACATCATCTTCACTCCAGAAGTGGGTGGCCAGGAACTTATTCCTGGCAACCTCCACAGTTGGTGGTATAAGCATCTGTGTATGTATGAGATGGGTAGGGGAGCTTGCCTACAGCTTTTTTGCTTTAGCATCCACAGTTTTCAAGGGACTCCAATGTCAATAGGTTGCCCATACGTTATTTATTTCTGATTCTGCTAATGCCAGCAAGTCTTATTTGTCTACATAGTCAGAGGATATGGTTTAAAGAAATGAAACTAGCCAATACAATCTTTGACTATATTTTTCACCAGATCAGAAAATATGATGATAATAATGAGATTATACTGAATCCTATGAGTGTATTAGAAAAGGCTTGAGCAATGTATTTATATGTATAGTAAAATATAATATATGTATAATAAACATATAATTTAGTAATATGTATAAGTTGAACTATTAGTCTCAATTCTCCATTCCCCTGTAGTAGCAATATGACCTCATGCTAAGTATATATCCTTGGTCCTTAACTGGGAGCTTGGCCAACCCATTTCTTTGACCAATGGGATTTGAGTGGACATGATGTAAACAAAGACTTGAAATGTGCTTACACAGATGGGCTTGTTTTCTTGAGCTCCCACCTTTCACCCAAGAAGAACATTCTTTGGATAGCTGCTGGTCCAAAGACCATGAAAGGTATGTAAAACAGACATGGACCTGTCTGTGGTTTGGAACCAAGTCCAACTGACCTCACTTAGATCAGCTGAACCCCAGTGAACAACAGTCTAGTGAGTGAGAAATAAATGCTATGCTTTAGGCTGCTGAGATTTCTTTTGTTATCTGTTATTAAGCTAAGTGACTGATACATGTGTATAAATCTGTGGGAAAAAATTTAGTTAGACGCATCTTGTTCACCTTTTGGAAAAATATTCCAAAGATAAACCATGGGTTTATCTTATGGGTTAAAAAAATCCCTCAGACATCTTCATAGTATATCCTGGGAATATCCCACATTCAGTCCAAGCACTTTCATTTACTTTTACAACCTCATACAGTGAAGATTCACACTCTTTGTGTGACCCAACATGATGAAGATCTTGAAGTATCATGAACTTAAACATACTCAGCATGTGCTTATGAAAAACAATTCCAGACATTCATAAAGTGCCCAGAATAAGTGATATCAAGGTTAAAATGGACACGTCCAGTCACAAAATGATCTTAAAATAACAAATTCTTTATTTGCACTTTTCAAAGTGCTTGAAGAGGGACACATACACTATACTAATATTTTAAAATTTTCTTCATCTTTCCTATTCATTTCATTTATTCATTGCAACTGCTTCCACATTTCTTTCATCCTAAATTGTCCCTAAAATCTTCAAACAGAGAAAATTTGAAGATTTCCTCAACCATAGCCTCTTTCTCTGCTTCTAGCTGTCTTTCTGGTTCTGCATAACAAACCCCAAGAGAATTTGGCTCAATCCGGTTGTCAGGAGACTACGGAATTCGAGTCAGAATCTTCTTTAGTGGCTGGAGTTAGGATAAAGGCTGGGAACACTCATAATTTAATAACTGTTGACACACCACTTGTGGAAACTAAATTGACTTTGTATTAGGGACATGATCGATGTTTGGCATAGAATGAAGGCACAAATGAAAAGGTCCCTGCTTTGAGATCTCACTTGTGTTGGAGAATTTTGTCATTCCAACAAAGCATTAAAAAGATATGAAGAATAAAGCTTGAAATGGAAAATACTTCCTGAATTGCAATTGGGTTCTTTGTAAGGGTATCAAACATAAAGAAATCAACAGAAAAATGTTAGATAATAGAAAAGATAATATATGCCAGAAATCAGAAAGTGGGGCTAATAGGATAAAATAATGCCTCAATGTAATATTAATATATGTATACACACATAAATATATATTTTATATTTGTCATAGTAAATATAAGAGTTTCCAAATTTTATGGTCTCCAAATAGGTGGCGTTTGGGGTTGTAAAAATGTCACTTTACTTCTCTAAAACTAAAACCTAATTTAGCTTTCAAATTTCCATTTTTACTGATGGTAAAAAACTTAAATAGGCCAATTTAAAGAAATTCAATCTGTTTGGGTTTAACAGAGTCCTTTAGGGTTCTTTCTGTCCCATTCTCCTTCTTCCCTTTGCTGGGGTGGAAGTAGACTTATGAATCATCCTGGTATTAGATGAGAGGGGTTCGCTTTGTGGGCATTTGTCTGTTCCAGCTTCCACTTGTGTCTCCTATGTGGGCCTGCCTCTTCTGTTGAAGTCCTAAGGTCCATGACTTCTGTGTCCTCCTGGTTCCAGCTTCAGGCTTCTTTGGGCCATTGCCTTCTTCAGCACTTCTGTACCTCTCCTAGGCAGCTATGAGAGTTTTCTGAGACTCGTCCATGCAACACTGGGTGGTGTGGAATTTGATGAGGCTGCCCTCAGGCTTCTATCTAGGCATTCCCCTCTGCCGTTGTTCTAATTCTCAGAGGCTTCTCTGTAAGGTTTCCAATCTCATAGGTTATGCTCCAAGTTGCCAGAGAATATTCCCTTCTGCTGTGAGATCCTCTTAAACTACCAGGGGTTCATGTAATCCATCTTTTTCCCCCTTGAGCACCTCAACTTTGTATTAATTTTCTGTTGGTGGTAATAACAAATTACCATATATTTGACTGCTTAAATTAAAGCGCATATATTATCTCACAGTTTCTGTGAGTCACGAGTCCAAGTATGGCTTAGCTGGGTCCTCTCCTCGGGGTCTCACCGGGCTGCAATCAAGCTGTTGACCAGGGCTGTAGTCTCATCTGAAGCCTCGACTAGGCAAAATTCTACTTCTAACCTCATTCAGGTTGTTGGTAAAATCCAGTTTTTTGGTGTTATAGGACTGAGAACCCTGACATTTGTCTGGATGTTGGCTGTTGGCTGTTGGCTTCCCTCAGATCCTAGAGACCACCAGTAGTTCTTAGAAGCTGCTTGCATTTCCTTTCCATGTGGGCTTTTACAAAATGGCAGCTTATTTCATCAAGACCTCAGGGAGAGACTCTGCTAAGATAGAGTCTTATGTAAAACATAATCACAGGAGTGACATCCCATTACCTTTACCATGAAATGTAATCTAATCATAGGAGTAACACCTTGTTAACTTGCTGTATTTTATTGATTAGAATCAAGTCACAGGTCCTGCCTTCACTCAAGGGGAGGGGTTATTTAAGTGTGTGGACACAAGGAGGTGGGGATTAGGGGGCCACCCTGAAGTCTGTTCATCACAAACCCCAAAATGAGGTAGCGAGCTGGGCACCTTCAGAGAGCCAGTGCAGAAAAGTTGTAGTCACATCCCCTCTACTTCTCCTTTTCTTGTCAGCTGATAACACTTTTATTCCCTCAACTAACCCTTACATCATCATGTATACTTTTTTCATGTATGGACAAAATTTATGACCTCTCCAAAGGTTGGTCTCTAGATCTTTCAAGTTTTTAGAATTCCAAAACAAAAATAAAAATTTTCTCTCAAACCTGGCTCTTGAAAATATGGCCATCAAGAATGATCGTCTCTGCTATAATTTTGCAAAATCAACTCAAGAGCTGAAAAGCCAAAATATGATTCTATCCTCTTTGTTCTCCCTTAAATATGCAATAAACTTTATCCTTTATCTTCTCTGTCCAGCTTTAATGGTGGGATGAATGCAAAATTGAGAGCACGTTAATTAGTGAGCAACAAGGAGAAATATATCAGATGACATTTCAAAATATGCAGGCATACCTCGTTTTATTGCACATCACTTTATTGCTCTTCATAGATGTTACATTTTTTATAAATTTAAGGTTTGTGGCAACCCTGCATTGAACAAGTCTATGGGCACTATTTTGCCAACAGTATTTGCTCACTTTGTGTCTCTGTGTCACATTTTAGTAATTCTTTCAATATTTCAAAATTTTCATTATTATTATATTTGTTATGGTGATCTGTGATCAGTGATCTTTGATGTTACTATTGTAATTGTTTTGGGGTGCCACAAACTGCACCCATGTAAGACGATGCACCTAATTGATAAATGTTATGTGTGTTTTGACTGCTCCACAGACTGGCTGTTCCTTTGTCTTGGGCCTCCCTATTCCCTGAGACACAATAATATTGAAATTAGGCCAATTAATAACCCCAGAATGGCCTCTAAGTGTTCAAGCGAAAGGAAGAGTCACACATATCTCACTTTAAATCAAAAGCTAAAAATGATTAAGCTTAGTGAGGAAGGCATATTGAAAGCCAAGACAGGCTGAACGCTAGGCCTCTTGTGCCAACCAGTTAGCCAAGCTATGAATGCAAAGGAAAAGTTCTTGAAGGAAATTAAAAGTGTTACTCCAGTGAACACATCAACGATAAGAAAGTGAAACAGCCTTGTTGCTGATGTGGAGAAAATTTTAGTGGTCTGGATAGAAGGTCAAAGCAGCCACAAAATTCCCTTAAGTCAAAGCCTAATCCAGAGCAAGGCTCTAATTGTCTTAAATTCTGTGAAGGCTGAGAGAGAAGAGGAAGCTGCAGAAGAAAAGGTTGAAGCTAGTAGAGGTTGGTTCATGAAGTTTAAAAGAAGCCATCTCCATAACATAAAAGTGCAAGGTGAAGCAGTAAGTGCTCATGTAGAAGCTGCACAAGTTATCCAGAAGACCTAGCTGAAGTAATCATGAAGGTGGTTACCCTAAACAGCAGATTTGAAATGTAGATGAAACAATCTTCTATTGGAAAAGACTCTATCTAGGACTTTCACAGCTATAGAGGAGAAGTCAATACCTGGCTTCAAAGCTTCAAAGAATAGGCTGACTCTCTTGTTAGGGGTGAATGAAGCTGTTGACTTTAAGTTGAAGCCAGTGCTCATTTACCATCCTGAAAATCCTAGGGCCCTTAAGAATTATGCTAAATCTACTCTGCCTGTGCTCTGTAAATGGAACAACAAAGCTGGATGACAGCATATCTGTTTACAACATGGTTTATTTTAAGCCCACTGTTGAGACTTACTACTGCTCAGAAAAAGATTCCTTTTAAAATATGACTGCTCATTGACAGTGCACCTGGTCACCAGAACTCTGATGGAGATGGACAATGAGATTGATGTTGTTTTCATGCCTGCTAACAACATCCATGCTGCAGCCCGTGGATCAAGGAGTAACTTCAACTTTCAAGTGTGATTATTTAAGATACATATTTCTTAAGGCTATAGCTGCCATAGATAGTGGTTCCTCTGATGGATCTGGGCAAAGTAAATTGAAAACCTTCTGGAAAGGATTCGCCATTCTAGAAGCCATTCAGAAGATTCATGATTCATGGGAAGAGGTCAAAATGTCAACATTAATAGGAGTTTGGGAGAAGTCAATTCTAGAGGAGTTTGGAAGAAGTTGATTCCAACCCTCCTGGATGACCTTGAGGGGCTCAAAACTTCAGTGGAGGAAGTAACTGCAGATGTACTGGAATGAGCAACAGAACTAGAATTAGAAGTTGGTCCAGAAGATGTGACAGAATTACTGCAATCACTAGATAAAACATTAATGAATGAGTAGTTGCTTCTTATGGATGAGCAAAGATACTGGTTTCTTGAGATGAAATCTATTCCTGGTGAAGATGCTGTGAAGATTGTTGAAATGACAACAAAGGATTTAGACTATTGCAGAAACTTAGTTGATAAAGCAGGGACAGGATGTGAGAGGACTGACTCTAATTTTGAAAGAAGTTCTACTGTGGGTAAAATGCTATCAAACAGCATCGCGTACTACAGAGAAATCATTTGTGAAAGGAAGAGTCAATCGATGCAGCAAACTTCATTGTTGTCCTATTTTAAGAAATTGCCACAGCCACTCCAACCTTCAGCAATCACTACCTTGATCAGTCAGCAGCCATCAACATTGATGCAACACCCTCCACCAGCAAAGAGATTACGACTAGCTGAAGGCTCAGATGGTGGTTAACGTTTTATAGCAATAAAGTATTTTTAAATTAAGGTATGTAAATTGTTCTTTTAGACATTATGCTATTGCACACTTAATAGACTACGTATAGTGTAAACATCACTTTTATATGCACTGGGAAACGAAAAAATTCGTGTTACTTGCTTTAGTGTGATATTCATTTTATTGAGGTGATCTGGAACTGAACCCACAACATCTCCAAGATATGCCTGTAATTCTGGTCTATAGGCATAAAAAGACTGGGGAATGCTATTTTTATTAAATGACTGCATCTCGGAGGCTTGCATATTAACATTGAGAAAACTCATTTTTTACCCACTATGCTTCAGTTCGATTAAAGAGCTAAGTATAATCACATAGAAAAATTAAAACATATAGATGAAAGTACTTAAGGCTACACTGTTAATGCGCTGAAAAAGTAGGAATAATCCTATGCTGATTATAAAATCAAGATATCAATGCACAAGGAGGGCCACACAACTGTTGACCCTTTTTGATAAAATGATCCACTTTACAGAAATTAATACGAAAAAACAAAGAAGAAAAAAACAGTTAGGAAGAAAGAAAACCCAAAAATTCTAAGTAGAAAGGTATTTTTGAGCACAATCGAAACATTGTAGAAACCTAGAAAGCAACATGAATGTTTAACAATAGGGGAATGAATAAGTTATTTATGGCATATTAATTCTATATTATTTCTTTCAGTCAATAAAATGATGAATATGAAAATTTTAGCTTTTGGTAAATCACCTAAAAATATGTAAAAAAAATCAAGTATTGATTGCATACATTTTGATTACAGTTCTGTATGTAAAATCTTCATTTACACATTGATAGAAATTGGAGGAGATCAGGGAAATATGAATATAAAATAATGGTTATAATTTTTTAAATTAGTAAATTCTTTTAAATTAAACATTTATACATTGTAATATAAAAAACTGATATGCAAGTTAAAGTTATTACTAATCTAGCAAGTAATTACCCAATTATCTCTCATATTTGAAACATATTTAGGAACCAGAAAATAAGCAAATACATACCCAAGGAACTAAAAATCACTGTGGTGCCAATGCTCTGAAGTTCACACATTTTATTTATAGAAAAACACTTTCAACTTTTACTCAGAGCATCTAAGAAGCCTGCTTCCTATATCATAGCAGATTTGAAGAGATAATTAGAAGAGAGGGAATAAACCTCAGAAAATTAATGATAATAATAAGCTCTATACAATATTCATAGTATTCATAAAGTGCATTCAGATGCTTTATTTCCTATGATTCATCTGAAACCCTTGAGATATAACTTTTTCATTGTGTCCATATGCAGGAGAAGACATCGAGACTTCAGTAGTTAAGTGTCTTTGCCCAAGATCGCACAACTTAAATCTAGGTGTTCTAAATTCAGATTCCTTGATCTCTTTACCTTCACTACATCCTCTGTCTTTCAATTCCGAAAAGTGACATCTGATTATCTATCAACTTGGAAGGTCAGCAGAGCAGGTTCCAGATCAATCCGACTTATTTTTGCCTCCTGGCTTACCTGCTATGTAAGAATTCTAAGCCTCAGAATTTTTTTATTTACAAAAATTTTTTTATTTACAAAACGGGGAAAATATTTATAGGACTGTTGTGATAATTAACTGAGAAAATGCAGGTGAAGTGCTTGGCATAGTGTCTAGTAGCAGTATGGAAAGTTTTAAATGCCTACAGTAAACATGTACTTAAAGTTAAAACAGAATATGGAGTAAACTGAATAAACAGATTACACTCTATTCACTTTGGAATTTGACATTATTTTAAGGCAAAACAGCTTAAATGGCCACATTTGTACAGATGTTGGTTTCTTTTCTTTTAGAGCATACTTGCCACTTCTTCACAGTTCTCTTAACTTCTGTGATTTTCAGTCTCATCACGGAATATAAAAGTTAGGAACACTGGGCTTTTTCAAATACAGGTGCCGATTTTCATTCCAGAATATCTTAATGAATGGAAATATGTAGAATTCTACCTGATGCTGCTTTCCATCATGAATTTTAGAAAGAAGACAAGGCCCCAAAGGTTCAGCCTGGTGGTGTAGTGGGTAAGGTCGTGCACTCTGCTTCAGAGGCCTGGGGTTTGCGGGTTCAGATTCCAAGCATGGACCTACACATCGTTCATCAAGCCATGCTGTGGCCAGGTCTCACACACAAAATAGAGGAAGATTGGCACAGATGTTAGCTCAGAGCCAATCTTCCTCACAAAAATTTTAAAAACATAGAAAGAACTCAAGGCCCTGAAAAAAATGGGCATCAAAAGTTTCCATTAGGAGCAAAGACTTCTGTGATCTCTAGAAACCTGAGTCCAATGGTACCTCTTTGAAATAAGCTTAAGGCATCACATTATTCTTTCTTATGTTGTCTTTTGGCTTCATGAAGTACTTAATATTCTCCAAGGTCTTTATGGTCAGATTAGTTGGTATTTTCTAAATTATTTTGGACTCATGAGAAGACTGCTCAGGGAAATAGTTTTGGAGCTGGTAATTTTCTCAACACACACATAAGCGCACGTGCAAACACACACACACACACACATCCTTGCCATTTACTGCCTTCAATGCACTATATTGCATTTCTCTTGTGTCTTTGTTTTAATCAGTGCACCTTTGAACCCAGGAAAACAGGTCTAATTCTGTGTGTACAGAGGTGATGAGATCCATTCTTCCTTGGATGATATGTCTGAACTTAACTCTTTGGTACCTCCCCAAATTTTCTTACAATACCAAATAGATGTGCAATAACTAGTGGTAAATTCAGACTTTCTTACTTCCAGCAGACTAGGTACTAACTGAATTAACCAGATTCTACTTGCTTTCTAGCAATCAGAAGAATAGATGTATCATAAACTTGGATGGATGAATGAATAAGTGACAGAGGCCACTAGAGGTTTCAGCTCTGGCCCTCCCTCCCACCTTCCACCCCTGGTCTGCAAGAATATAAAAGTGATTTATAAATACTTTTGGGGAAAAAAAGCCCAGTACAACAACAACAAAACAAAACTTCTCACCCACAAATAAACAAGACAAAGAATCACCTGGTAGAAGCTGCTGGGATCAGGGCCTACAGATGAAGACAATCTCTCCAAAATGCCAGTCCTTGTCTTCCTTTTCATTGCACATTGGAGCTTATGACTTTTACCAAATAGAGGAAGCCACAGCTGGGAACTAATCTTAGATTTAAATGTTCTAATACATATTTCTTTGAGTGAAGATGACAGGTGATGGGGAATGTTAATGGTGACTTTGGAAAATTCATGAAGAGAAAGTTAACCTGAGTGGCGAGTAGAGCGGAAAGAATGGGTCAAGTATTAACAAGTGGGCTTAGCTTCCAAGCAGGAAAGAAGGCTCAAATTTTGAATGGAGAAAGATTTCTGAACTTCTGAATTGTCACATTGGCACATAACGTGCACTCAATATTAACTATTATTATTACTGAATAAAACCAAACTCTCTATACCATTAAAAACACCCAGCAAAAAGAACTTAGAAAAGCATAGGGCTTCAGCATACTGGCAAGCTGTATTACTTAAAAGTCTTTGGGAGCATCTCTGCATTTCAACAGACGGCAACAGAAGGCAAAGATCAGTTTATTCTCTCTTTCCCTTAGACTGAGCCACCACAAACCTACACACTTGGATCGCATTAGTGTATTCCTTTGAAGAACTGCACATAATAAATTATATTTAATATTATGCACTTGTCTTTTATTTTAATTCCTATGACAAAATTTGCTAAAGGATTTGCTGGAAATAAGGTTGAAGATTTTCTTTACTACCTAACTTAGTTGTGCTTATATAAAATTCTCTGTGAGCAATTCTTATAGAAATAATTTATGCAAAAAGCTTGGTTTCCCTTTAAGAACTATGATATTCTCTCCTTTCTAGAAATGAGAAATATAAGTCTTTCTAATTATTCCTTTTAATGTCTTTACCAAGAAGCTCAGTATCAACTTAGAAATAAAGTAAGTATACTAACATTATATTTTTGCCTTTTTTATATTAATTTCTTTATTTTATGTTGTATACTTTTTATATTCCACTATCGTGTTTCATGCTTTTTTTGCCAGTTGTCTCAAATCCTTTGTGGAAAATAATAGATCAAAATTCAACCATGCAATCAAACAATCAATTCCCCCAAGATCTTTATATTCTGTTTTAATTGAGAGAAGTGTGCAAATGACACATTATGCATTTATCTAAATTTATTAAATTTGATAAAGGAAATACTCAACCAGATGTGAACAAAGAACTTCTATAGCTTTTTCATTTTCATTGATTTCATAGTTTCCGAAGATTTTCTAAAACTTGGTGTACAGTTCTTCCGGTTTTAAATCTTGTGATAAATGAGCATTTTAAAAACACTCATTTAAATTAAGGGAGGACTGCTCAATAATGATAACGAACACCATGACATATCAAATAATTTTAACCAAAAGTGAAAATGTTTTGATCCTTTTATTTTTCTCATAAGTTATACCTTCATACATATCCTAAGTTTCATTCAAACCACTCGTTTCTGAATTATTTACATTCATCTGAACACTGGCGGGTAAGAGTTATCTACCGTCTGAAAATAACATCTAATTTGTGCCTTTGTAAACTTTTCTAAGATCTGATAAACAAGGAAAGCAATTTATTTTATCATTTGACCTGAGTTCAGAATGTAGTAAATTTTAAAAACTTAGAAACGTGGTAAACAGGTTCTCCCAAATACGGGGACCTGTACACCCTCAGCTGTAAAGAACAGCGAAAACGCCTCGCAGTTTCAGGCAGTTACGAAAATTCCACTGCCCCTGACACCCTGCCAAGTTGCAGACAATATGGAAAGATTGTTTAGCAGCTCTGGAAAATCTGAGGAACTGGGAACATCTGAATCATAAAAGCAGCTGCCAGTGAAAATAAAACTGCTGGTTATGGTTGGTTCTGTGTAGGAATGGGCAGTCATCCCAGCGGGGGTCGCCGGACTGTGGAGAGAAGAGGCTCCCGTTCGTTGCTCTGGTGGAATCCTGCCCTTCGAGTCACCCCAGTTCCTGATAGTCGGTGAGCCCCTTCAGAAGCGTTGTCTTGTGGAAACACTTCCTTCAAAGAAAACTGGAGTCGTGTGTAAATGGTTGTGACATTTCCTTTCCTGATAAGGAAAGAGAAAAACTTCACTCGTTTGTTTTGGGTAGACTTAAATACTCCTGTTGGGGAGAGCGTCTGTGGGTGCTTAGAAAGACATCCTTAGATGTGGGAAACCTGTCTGAGTCAGTTTGGGCTGCTATAACAAAATATCACCGAGTGGGTAGCTTGTAAACCACAGAAATTTATTTCGCACAGTTCTGGAGGCTGGAAGTCCAACTTCAAGGTGTCAACACAGTCAGGTGAGGGCCCTCTTCTGGGTCGCAGATTTCTCCTTGTTTCCGAACATGACAGAAGGGGCTAAGGAGCTCTGTGGAATCTCTTCTATAAAAGCACTAATCTCATTCTAAGGGCTCTACTGTCATGACCTAATCACCTCCCAAAGGCCCCTCCTACTAATACCATCAACTTTGGGAGTTAGGAATTCAACTTATGAATTTAATGCGGGGGGTGGGGGGGACATAAATCTTCAGACCATAGTAAACCCTCTGCAAAATGTTCCTGTGTCCCTTGATTTAAACTTACACCAGTACCAAAAATAGGCTGAGGGCTACCTCCAAATGGATTTAGGATCATGGGCATTTGTTCATGGGCAAATGTCTGCCACTTTTCCTCTGAGGATTGGAGTCTTGGGATGACAGCTTGTGTTTGCTCTTTTCCTTCTCTTATGTTTGTGCTTTGTTAGTATCACTTCAGCACATCACATGTTCAGTTAGCCAATTAGTGTAAAATTACCGTATTGTCATATGTGGAAGTGTTTGGATAGAGATAAAAATATACAGGCTTTTTACTTTCAAAATAATGTCAATACATGGTCACTCAAATATTGATATTCCTACCAGACTTGATCAATTGTCAGGTGAGACAATACAACTTGCCAGAGCATGAAAGTGACCCACATAATTCTTCTTTTACAATTAGAGTGGGTCATTACATTTTTGTACTCAGACATTGAAGAATCATGAACGTTTCTCCCCCCCGCCTTTTTTTCTGGTTAATTCCGTTAATCTATATATAACTCTTGCATAGAGAAGCCCTGGTCAGAGAAGCTCAATTCAGCCAACGCAGAGTGTATAAAATTGCAGCCTCACCTGGTCTCCATCAAGGAGTAATTTGAGATGGAGATATTGTTTTTGCAGTACAATTTAGGGACGTAGCAAGATTATTACCAATATTCTGTTAATAACTTGAGTCTTTAAGTTGCAAACATGAGAGTTGATATTTGTGCATAAGTCAAATGAAGATTACTGTGAGGCTGATGCTCCAATTTAGGCACTAAAATTAAGAAACAAATATAAAGATATTTTAAATTGGATACAATTTTAGACTTCCTGGGAAACTTGAATTTTGGACTGTTTGATTTGTTTTCCTAATAGTAGATGAAATAACTTCATACTAGTTAAGTAATTTTTTAGACTTTTAAAAAAACTTTTCAGTGAAAAAGTTTACAACAGATTCAATCTGGAAATAGGAGGGTAGAGAAAGGCATGTATCAAGAAATGTGTTTGGGCAGGAATGTAACAGTCAAGGAAAGACGATGCCAGAAACAGTGAGCCCCTCATGGGAGAGAGTGCCACTCTCCGTAGTCTGTAAGAGGTCTGGGATACAATTCTCTGAGAGAAACCAAGCACTTGTGGAGCATCCTGTGGCTTCAGGAAGCTGGGAGGCACTGTGAAGTCTTTCCCAGGTTCTGCAGAAACAGATTGACATGAAGATTTGAATGTAGGAAGTTTACTGGAGAATGTGCTTGGGAATAGCACCTGTCGGGGGTGAGGGACTTCACAGAGGGAGGAGGTGATGAAGTTGCAACAGAGTCCTCTACAGACCCCACAGGGAGCTCTGGAGCAGGATTGGTCTCTCAGAGTTGTCCCAAATTGAGACAAGGAGGCGGGGGCCTTTGTTTGCTTCTCCAACCTTCCCCTATCAACTGGACATTGGAAGAGGGCTGCCTCGAGAGGGTGTCACTCTTGATCAAGGTTGCCCCCTTTATCAGAAGGCATTTCCCAAAGAGTGATTTGGTCATGAGTTGTCAGCCATCAACACTCCTGGCAGCTGGAATAATGAGGCCTCTGTTCTGAAGGGGGATTAGGGTGGCCTGACCACAGCATTCCTTGTGGTTACCATGCCTTGTTGAATTCAGAGCATGCAATTATTATATTATTATTGTAATTATTAATGATCAGAGCTAATATTTATTGAGACTTCTTTATTCATTGGACACTGTGTCTAATGCTTTCTGAGGTGGCCACTTTAAGCATGACCAGGCCGTGAGGTGGTACAGATCACTATTTACCAATGCAGGCTTTGGAGTCAAAGTGCTTGGGTAAAAGGCCAACTCAGCTTCCTGCTTCCTAGCTGTGCAACCCGGAACAAGATCGTTAAATTTACAGATGCTATTTCACAGGGCACCTGGGAATGTTAAATGAGCTTAATTGTATAAAGTGTTTAGAACAGTGCCTGTCATATAACTTATATTTTAAAATGTTAGTTATAATTATTGTTTTACCCATTTTACAGATGGGGAAACTAAGGCTTGGAGAGGTTAGGTAAATGCCAAGTCACATGAACTCAGGCAATTTGACTACTGAGTCCATTCCCTCACCCTTATTGAACATTTTCTGTAATAAAGTGCTAAGCATATTTGATAGGTAGAGTTCCAGGAAATCTAATAGATTGTGTTCTCCATGACTTCTGATATGGGAGGGTCAAACTGAGTGAACATTAACTCCATAAAATAGTATGGGTTCTTCTGACATTGCAGTAAGATTCTGATGTTAAAGAAAACATAATCGTTTATTTGTTCATTCATTATTCAATAAAAATTTTTTGCGTTGGGCCATTGTGTTCCAGCTATTCTGCTGGACTCTAGGATAAAGTGTTTAGCAGGACAGTCATTGTTCCTGCCCTTGAGGACTTATGGCTAAATAAGAAAAGTGTACAAACTTTTATAAAAGAGAAGTACATGCTATGTGCATGTAAGAGGAAGAATGAGCTTCAGATTTAGTTAATATTTAAGTACTTACTACAGTTAAGGCAAAAACTACCACTCTCACACTCATAATCTACATGAATTATTAATGATTACCCTATTTCCCTCTGACCTTTAATGTGGCTCAGAGTATGTAGTCGAAGCACATTACATATGCTCAAAAGAAAAATAAAAACGTAAAAATTTAGTAATACAGGTAAGCCATTTCATCCAATGGCTATTTGCCCTGGAGAGAGTGTGAAATGGGAAACATTACTTTAGTTATTCAGTCAGTTCTCTTCAGTTTCCATTTACTTCTTATAACATGAACACTTCACTGAGCTGGGCATGATTCTTATGTTAAAGACACTTACTTTTCAAAAACATGGCCTCTAAACATAAACTAACTATTTCATCTGTGCTGAATTGAAGAAACAGCAATCTGTTCCAATCCTGGAGGAGAAATTTCTGGCATTGAATTTATTAGTCTCCAACGTAGCGTAGAGTATGCTCGTATGTGGTACTTGATCTGTGATAAAAAAGATTTTTAGTGGTAGCTTTGATTGTATGAAATTTTTTCCTTATACACTGACTTTAGAACTTAACCCCTGAATATGATGTGAGTCCATATAGTATTGTCCTTAAGTAAATGGGCCTTGGAGCCAAGTAAACTTGGGTTCAAATCATTGTCCCCCCAAAGTGTGTGATATTGGGAAATTCAATTAACTTCTGATTCTTCATTTTCCTCCTCTGTAAAATGGTGATAATCCTATAACACAGGCTTGTCATGAGGATTAAATGAAAATATATGTAAAACACTCAGAACAATGTTTTGTTGAGCACTAAGTGTTCTATTACAAAAAATGACTGTCAGACATAGAGCTCTAGGGACTAAGAGTTGACACAACAGCTAAAAGTCATTTTGTGCTCAGGGCTGGCCTGGTGGCATAGTGGTTAAGTTCACGTGCCTTCCTTCAGTGGCATGGGGTTTGCGAGTTCGGATCCTGGGTGTGGACCTACACACCACTCATCAAACCGTGCTGTGGTGGCATCCCACATAGAAAAACTAGAAAGACTTACAACTGGGATACACAGCTATGCACTGGGGCTTTGGGGAGAAAAAAAAAAGAGGAAGATTGGTAACAGTTTTTAGCTCAGGGCCAATCTTCCTCACACAAAAAAAGGATAAATGCAACTGAAGGGGATGAAGAAGAAACAAAGTTATTTTGTGCTAATGTGTATTAGGATCCAATAAAACATAGAGGAAAATAGTATATAAAACAGTGATTAAGTTTAATTTCGGAGTTAGTGTTGAGCCTAAAACCCCACTTAACAAACTTTGTAACTTTGAGCAAGTTACTTGACTTCTCTAAGCTGTTCATCTGTGAAACGATGCAACTAATAATTTCTAACTCACAGGGTTGTTGTGAGAAGTCAATGAAATGATCCATATAATGCACTTAGCTGAGTTCCTGGCACATTGTGTGTGCTCAAAAATGTTAGCTGTTATTATGGGACAATTTCACACACATTAGCTTTTTAACCCCTACAGATATTTATTTAACAAATGTTACAAGGAAAGTTCAGTGATTTGGTTAGCTGGGAAGCTGTGATACTCATCTCAATCACAGATCATTTGACTCCAAGTTTAGGGACTTTTCTACAACCTGCTTCCTACTCTGCCTCGTATCCCCTTTTCCCCCATCCTCTTACACCTCACCCTACTCTTCCCAATGAAATACGAGCAAGTAGCTGTTACAATTGATGCTGCAGACATACTTTTACAACACAGTCTTGGTACTCAAAACTAAGACCACAACTAAAATTAAACTCATAGAAAATCCCTGCAAGGTTTTAATAACATACAAATATGTCAAACCGTGAAAAGTCACAATATCAGAATGAGTCTCCAGAAATAATTCAGAGGATATGTCCAGCTTAGATATTCAGACAGAATTTTAAAAAGAAAATGAAAGATACCTTTCTGCAAATACAAAGCACAGACTAGAAGAAGCAGGAGACGAGCATGGAAGTAAACTTTTCATTGCAGTTGTCTTAGTTTTGGAAGAATTCACTCTGGTTTCAACTTCATAGTTGAGGAAAACAAATACAATCTCTTGTTCTCTCATTAATGTCAGTTTTCTTTCTTTCTTTTTTACTAGCTATAGAAGCCTCTTATTATTTACACCTTTAAAATCCATTGTAATGTCTACGTTTATCAACAGGGAGTGGAGTGTATCCCTGAACAGATGAAATAAGGTAATGTTGGATGTCCACTGGTTAGACACCTTATATAATTGATCTGTGTCTTTGAATCCTGGACTCTAGTGTAACAAGCAGACCCTTAGTGTCGTATTCTCAATCATTAAAGCTCTGAATTCAGAGTGCTTGCTGCATGTCATGTCTGTGGCACAAAGCAAGAATGTACAAATTCAAGGTCGCATGGTTTTAGTCCGCTCAATCTAGCTTATGGTCATTCTCTACTTGGTTTAGATGTTGAATCCTGTTATCCTTTACACTTAAGCCTGCCTGCCTAACATCTACTGCCTCATGAAAGGGAGTCTTATAGGTCCAACAAGATTGATGCAATTGTCCCACTTCCTCTTCTTCAATCACTGCCTGTTCTCATTCTGACTCAACTCCTGTCCAATTCCTGGCACTGAGCCGAGTCTCTTCTACTCTTTCCATTGTGTCTGAGGAGCTCCAAACTTTCACGTCACCCTCAAAGATTTTGGCTTAGATGTTATACTGGTGCTCCCCGCTTTGAATGTCCTCTTGTAGGATACCTTGCCCTAGTTGGCTTCCCTGCCCCACACTCACTTACCTACTTGCACTCCAGGAAGATAAATACAACCAAAACAGTCAGCTGGCAGCATCATGTAGACTTCTCAGATACCAGTTCCTCTTGAGAGATTTCGTATATATATACATATATATATGTAATTCTTGAATTGCTATTTAAAGTACCACTTTTATACAAACTCTGTTCAACTGCACAGGTAGAGTGAGTTATTTGCATAGTCTTCCTCCTGGAAATTATAATTATAATTAATACTTATATAGCATTTACTATATGCCAGGCACTATTCCAAGCGCTTTATACACATTGAACCAATTTAATCCTCAAAACACCTCTATCAGATAGGTAATATTATCTCCATTTTACAGATAAGATAACTGAGCTGCAGAGAAGCTTATCATTTGTCAAAGGTTACCTGAAACGCTATTAAGTGAAACGTACACATCATCTGCTATCTCGTGTTAGTAAATTAAATTGACTCAATCACTGACAATATTGACTCTGTTTATCCACAAGCGGTTCTGGGCTACAATATTCAGTAACAACGTAAGATATATTTGTGCATAGTGTTTCTCATTTCCCTGTTGAAGTACCATCCTCCTCTCATGGCCCAGTTCTTTGAATTGTTTTATAAGGAGAAAAGAAATCCTAATAGAGGATGTATAGTAAAATGACTCAGAAGAAGAAATGCAAATGCCCGTAAGCGTATGAAAGGATGCTCAACCTTACTAATAATCAGGACCATGCAAATAAAAATAATGATATTTTCACCTAACACATTGGCAAATTTTAATCATGATAATCATGAAGTTGTAGAGGACTTGGAAGTCTCATTTATGTTCTGTTGCTGGATTCATAAATTAGTATGGCCTTTTTGGATGATAATTTTGCAGCATCTTACAAAGACTTAAATATGTGTAATCTTCAAGGTAGCAATTCCACTTCCAGGTGTCTATCTTAGAGGGCTATTCAGATGTGGATATAGTAAGTAGAAAGATGTTTACCACAGCATTATTAGTCAGGACAAAATCCATCAATTGACAATTGGTTGAATAAATTGTGGTGACTGCATTCATTGGACACCATGTATATAGGAGTAAATCAGGTAAATATATATGTAGTGGTGTTTGAAAAGCTCCAGGATATATTATTATGCAAAAAAGGAAACTTTTAGAAAAATAAATAAAAGCACCAGCTAACCTAAAAACGAAACACAAAATTACATATCTCTAAGTGAACATGTGTGCCACGTGCTTATAAACCAGAGTAGCAGCTATCTTGGGGAAAGTATCCAGAAAATTGAGACACTATTGTCTGAAGTTTTTATACATACATATACAATACATCTTTGCCTTTCTTTTTGTGTGTACATTTAAGAATAAAATAAATGTATAATATAGCTTTTTATAGAGGATTTGTGTTTTCTATGCTATCCTTCCTTTTTTTATTTGCTTTTTTAGAAGAACTGCAGAAGAAGGGTATTCTTTGATCCTTTTCTATCTACTCAGAAGAGGCTATTCTATGATCGAGGCAGGATAACAACAAAGGCTTCCTAGTGCTTGTATATCACCTTCAAGGCAAAGCGGTCATAAATGATAGGGAGGAGCTACAATCGCTTAGCACAATTTCCCAAGCCCCATTGTTCTTATCTCTATTACTCAGTTGCCCAATGTTGCAGCCCAGCTTGGCCCTCTAAATGTTGGATCTACTCTTTTACCTTTACCTGGCTAGCTCACTTGGATGCCAAATAGACTTAACCCTTGGACTTCAGATGTTTCAGTGGTTTGTTCAGTGCTTCTCAATACCTTATCTAATGAGCCCATTGATAGTCCCTCTTATTGCCCATGATATTGCATTTCTACCGCAGGCCAAATCATCATCCTAAAATGGACCATACAGGCTTCTGGAATACTGAGGACTTCCAAAAACTATTATGAAGGACCTAAACTACCTGGACATTAAGTGATGGTCAACTGAAACCGAGAGGTCTGGGAGGTGAATACGTGAGAAGCAACCATTGTACTTTGGTCTGCTCTCTGGGAGGCAAAGGTTGGGATAATGTGAGTAGTGCTTCCTAGGTCACAGACCAGAAGTTTCCTGGGAAAAAAACTGTGAATACACTGAGGGTGATGTCAGAGGGAAATGCAAGAATTATGCATGGTAATTAAACAACAGGAACATGCGACGTAGTTGCTAAAGTGACCTGACCAATTCTGCTACGTGACTCACACTTGTTTCCCAGGCCAGGTGTGGTCATGACACACTGTTTTATAGACATGGCCTAGACTCTTCCATTCCTGCTCCATTAAAAGTGCTCTCCTCTTTTCCCCTTTTCTCAATATGATGGCCAGGGTTTGGCTTTGGTGATAGTGGGGTTGTTGTGCTGAAGGCATTATAGGCCCGCAAGCCTGCTCTTCAGTTCTGTCAGCATTGGAATGTGTCCAGCTGCTCCTGGGGATCTAATTTGGAAGCTGAAGGAAGAGGTGACAACAATATCCTGTTGGGTTTGGTGTAAAAGGAGCAGGAGGAACACCGGTTATAACAGGAGCCAGACTGCAGCCTTTGTAGACTGTATGCTTTTCTCTTTACAAAATATACTCAGGAGTATTTTGAAATCTCCCAGACTGCTTAACTATCCAAAAGAAATTGAAGAGAAGAATTATCATCGATTCCTGAGCCAGACGCTGAATAGGAGACTAGTACAATCTCAAAGGGCTGGTAGGATGGTAGCTGCTGGAATCCAAGGGTGAAATTCAAGAGGGAAAGGTGGACCTTAAGGAGAATCTAGTTGGAATCATTTGGTCCCGTTTGGAGAATCTTTCTCCGGAGGTAAACCTTGGAGGTTCTGGGCTTAGTTTAGGAGAGACTTTTCAGTTACAACTATCTTTAGCAGTAGTAATTTCCTCACTTTTGGGGGTGTTCAGATGGGAGAAGGATGACTGCTCCTCAGGCTTGTCCTAGAGAAGATTTGGGAAGCAGATAAAGTAGGAATCCTAGATGATACCACGAGGAACCTTAAAATCACAGGATTTTGAATTATTGAATTCTCAGTGTTAGCCAAACATCATATGGAGTTATAAAATATAGTGTAGCATATTTTGAATTTTTGGGAAAAGCAATTCAATGGCTGCTCTATTGTCAGTTTGGGTGATGGACCCCAGGCTTAGCATTTAACTGACTGGGCTATTCCCTAAGCTTCCAAACAAATTCAATAGAGTCAAGCATTTGCCCACATGGTATCTTCCTAACTGTGAAGATCTTATTCTTTAAAAGACTTTTTCTTTAAATCAGCATTCATGCAGAAATTCAATAAAGACATTCTTTCTACTTTTCAAAATCAGTAATTTGAGAATAAATATGTAGAAAATGTCTTCACATTATTTGTCTGCATGATCTTTAAAATAACCAAGTGTTTTAAACCATGGCATTCATGATATTTGTTTTTCTATATACAGTCACTGAACTTTGCTTTCTTTCTCATTTAGATTGATAAGATTTGGCCCAGCACCCGAGTCTCTGGGTGTGCATGTTAACACGATTTTGAGGCAATAGAGTGCTTAGAAACTGTGGTGATTTGTGTTGCTAAAAGAGATTTTTAAAGTAATAACAACTCTTGAACTTAAGCTCCACTCTGGCAAAAGCTTGATTAAAAAGAAAGCGTTTGCAGTTTGAAAATCAACTTATTATTTGTGCTCTAAGGATAATGAAAAGAAGCACTCAGCATAACCAACCAACCATCTTCCAAACTTAATGGAATTCAATGAGAGTGAAACCATAGTGATGCAATGTATCACATTCCTAGAAATCTAAACACAATTGTTCTCACAAGATATAAACTGTTTGATCATCCCCTCTTTGTCCTTATTGTTTCTCTCATATGATTACAGAATCATTTTCAACAACAATCAGGAGAATAAAAACGATTTTGTAGCCTTCCACTAGGAGACACCTCATTTTAGCCCTGGTTCAATTATAACGTGACTCAAATAATTTTCTCTTTGTGCATAGTTTATGTTGCTGCTTTCTTAATATAATGCGAAAAATCCTCTGAATGCTTAGCTTTGTTCTTCACTATAATGGCAGTCTAGAGACAATGATAATAGTATTAACAATATAATAATACTAATGATAATATCAGCTAACATTTATTGAGTGCTTACTATATGTCTATTACATCCCTTTATAGAATATATATATTTCAGCAACTGACTTTTTAGTAGTGGCCTCTCCAACTTGGAAAAGACTTTCTTCCTGAGAATTCCTCCTCTGAATTACAGACTGGACTATATCCTATTCCTGATTGGGTCCTAGAAGGCTGAACTTGTTAAATGTGTGCTCATCCTTTGGTAGTTGGCAAATACTGTGTTATTCACTGGAAGGCATGATGATAACGATTATACATCGTCACTGCCTTCCATGAATACTTACTTAGGTGCTGTATATTAAAGAGGGCATATCCAGCTATAGCATTCTTATCATTGTTCATAGATATGGCTTTTTAGTTGTCTGTCTTTCTGGTTAGACAGTAAGCTCTTGAGTTCAGAGACCATTCTATGTTGTCCAGTGTTGCATATCAAATTCCTAGTGTACTGCCTGGCTCAAAAAATATTTGCTGAGTTAATGGTTTAGTGAAGGAGATAGAAATATAAATGTATATTATAATAAATGGTACAAGAAAAAGGAGAGATGATGCTGAAAGTAGCAACTGAGGATGGACGGCATTATCCTTCTCCCTTAAATGTTATGGCAATATGGTAGAATTATATTGTTATATCTTAAATTTGATGATAACAATATTTTAGATATAATAATATCTGAACCATAGTATGTGACTTCTAACTTTTTTAGGAGAATTTATAACCTGTGCCTCATACTGTCATCTTAGTATCTTCTTCTTTTGGTGAGGATGATTGGCCCTGAGCTAACATCTGTTGCCAATGTTCCTCTTTTTGCTTGAGGAAGATTGTCGCTGAGCTAACATCTGTGGCAATCTTCCTCTGTTTTGTATGTGGGACGCTGCCACAACGTGGTCTGACGAGTGGTGCATAGGTCTGCCCTCAGGATCCGAACTTGCCAACTCCAGGCCGCCGATGTGGAGCATGTGAACTTAAAACTACAGCACCACCAGGCTGGCCCCTCATCATAATATCTTTTTGAAGGAGGTAAAGGTGGCATTGCTTTCATTTTGCAAATGAGGAAATTGAGGCAAAAAAAGTTTTAACAACTAATATAATTCTTTCTAAGCAACCGTGCTATGGACACAACCTATACTGAATAGACAATCCCTTGGTAGCAATGTTCTTTTATTTTTATTTTATTTCTTCCCCAGTTTTATTGAGATACAATTGACATTGTGCAAGTTTAAGATGCACAACGTGTTGATTTGATAGACTTAGGTACTGTGAAATGATTACTGCAGTAGGATTAGTTAACACCTTTATCACCTCATATAATTACCATTACTTTTTTGTGGTGAGAAGGTTTAAGATTTACTCTCTTAGCAACTTTCAGGTATATAATACAGTATTGTTAACTATAGTTACCTTGATGTACATTAGATCTCCAGAACTTATTCATCTTATAATTGAAAGTTTGTACCCTTTGACTAACATCTCTCCATTACCGCCCAGCCCCTGGAAACCACCATTCTACTCTCTATTTCTGTGACTTCAGCATTTTTAGCTTCCACATATAGGTGAGATCATACAGTCCTTGTCTTTCTCTGTCTGACTTATTTCACTTAGCATAATGCCCTCAATGTCCATCTGTGTTGTCCCAAATGGCAGGCTATTCCTCTTTCTAATGGCTGAATAATATTCCATCATATGTATATATACATATAGACCACATCTTTATCTATTCATCTGTAGATGGACATTTAGGTTATTTCTATATCTTGACTATTGTGAATAATGCTTCAGTGTGGATAGGAGTGCAGATATCTCTTTGAGTTTCTTATTTCATTTCCTTTGGATATATACCCAAAAGTGGGATTGCTAGATCATATGGTAGTTGTATTTTTAATTTTTGGGGAATCTCCATACTGTTTTTCATAGTGACCTTACAAATTTACATGGTTGCCAACAGTGCCCAAGGGTTCACTTTTCTCCACATCCTTGCCAACATGTATCTCCTGCATTTTTGGTGATAGCCATTCTAAAAGGTGTGAGGTGATGTCTTTTAACCCCTATTAATCCCTTATCAGATATATAATTTGAAGATATTTTCTCCCATTCTGTATGTTGCCTTTTCTTTTAGTTGATTGTTTCTTTTTCAGTGTAGAAGATTTTTAGTTTGATATAGTCCAACTTACTTATTTTTGCCTTTTTTACTTGTAGTGTCGTATCCAAAAAATCATTGCCAAGATCAATACCAAGGAGCTTTTTCTCTATGTTTTCTTCTAGGAGTTTTATGCTTTCAAGTCTTACATTTAAGTCCTTAATCCATTTAGAGTTCATTTTTGTGAGTGGTGTAAGATGGGAGTCAGTTTTATTCTTCTGCATATGATTATCCAGTTTTCCTAACACTATCTATTGAAGAGACTATCCTTTTCCACTGAGTGGAGGAAGATGTGGACAGAGAGAGTAGCCAAGTTGTATAAATGGATGAGCATTTGAGTGAAGAGACATAAGGTCCCTAGAGCTGCTGTAGACCCAAAACAAGTTTTCAGTTTCTGCTGTTTCTGAGGCCTGGATGTCCAGGTTTTAATATGCCAATCCTATTGCCTGCAGCAATGTGAATGAATTGCTCTTTTTCATAACCGTAGAGCATAGTAGAAGAGTGCGCAACCCTGGTACAGAGGTTTGATGATCAGCTCAAGGGCACTGCCACACCTGGTTGACCCCAGGCCCAGCAGAACTAGTTACATTGATGGGAGTCCTCAGTATAGGACTCAGGCAAGGGTAAAATGGCAGGTGACCTTTATTCAGACTAGGATATAAGTTCGGACTTGTGACCACGGGCATGTGAGTAGAGTGAGTTCAGCAGTGAGGTCATACCACCAGTCAGTGGACAAGTGAGTCTCTGTTCTGAGGTCTCTTCATGCTTCCAGGCCAAGGACAACAATGGCTTCTGAACCTAGGACAAGATTGAGATAGTTGCTTGGATCTTTATGGATCCAATTTTATTTCTCCAGTCCATCTCATCCTTCTCTGCCCTTACTCATTATACTTTCTAGCCACATTGGCCTTTTTCAGTTCCTTAAGTGTTTCTCTAATTTTTTCTACTGAAGACCTTACTTTCTCCTTATTAACAATGTCTACTCATTCTTCAGGTATTGGGTTAAGTGTCCCTTTCTATGAATGCCTTCCTTGACTAATAATTCTAAAATATCCCACCCATCTACTTTATCTCAGAACCATTTATAATTTTTCCTCAGAGCCCTTAACAGAATTTGTAATTATACATTTATTTGCATGTTTACATGTTACATGTACATTTTCCCCACTAGACCTTACATTTCACAAGGGCAGGGTCTATGTTTGCCTTGGTAATGCCTATATCCCTAACACCTAACCCTATTTGCATAGAATTAACCTTTAATAACTTCTGATGAATGAATAAGTAAATCCATGAGAATTAAAGTGATGTGGCAATAGGGAATTGGGCAGTCCATTATTGAACCAGGCATTTGCTTTTCTTCAATACAAGATCATTTTGGTTACCGAATGATAATTTTATTTTACCACAAAACAGCATCACATTTTTAGTAGTTTTAGTCTCTCTGAATGCCTTTTTTTAAAGCCTATAATCAAGGAAACTTCTTCTCTTGGGTGAATTTTCTTGGTGTTATGTGACTGACATATATTGACTGATGCTATTAATAACAGTCTTAAATAGTTGCCTTTAAAATAATTTTTCAAAATGATTTCTAAAAGAAAGTCACAGAACACACAATGTCATTTGTAAATGATGTCACCCTTTCTTTGAAAAATTCTGCATTTCTTGGTTTCCATTGGAAATCTGAGGATCCTGAACAAGAGTGACTCAGAAGTTTTTCCTTCTTTTAGAATAAAAGTTTAATCCTGATAGCTTAGTGTATACTGGCCCTGTAGAATTCAGCACGTCAAGAACAATTTTATCTGTTTTTCATATCCGATTCAATAGAAAATTCACAGTTGGATCTGGCAGAAGGGAAGGCAAGGATGTCAAAGAAACAGATGTTGGTATTGTAAAAGCAGATGCTCTATGCTTAATTTTACATGCCAAAAAAAGTTCTATTATTAAAATTCAACATCTGTCTTTTTAGAGGAATTGCTCACTCTCAACCAGGTTGAAAGTAATCCCTAGTATTCAATTACAGGAATTTTTTTTGACTCAGAATGTTATACATTTGAAAATCAAATCAATAAACCAGATGCAAACCTTTTCCAATGTTACAAGGCGTTCACAGTGATGTATGCAAGGAGCTTCAAAAAGGAAAAGTTTCTTATATGAATTGCATCTAATTTCTTCCTCCTGAATGCTCTCTTCTCCCTTGAAGAACTGGAATGACAGGGGTGCTGATATAAGACTACCCGTTAGAAGGAAGCACAAAAAGGCAGCTTTGGTTTCTGAGGAACTGAAGTCTGAGCCCAGGAGTGTTCCTGAGGAGACTTTTGATCAGTAATGAAGGGAGACCTATCTAAGCCCATGCTTTGAAATCCTGCATCCTTGATAAGGTCAAAGATACAGAGCAAGCTGCCCTAGGAACCTAATTACAGCCCTACCTCTCCAAGAGAAATTAAACATTGGCAGGAAGGAAGGCACCAGCAGCTGTCAGGAAGCCATTTCTTCAAGGACAGCTGCACCTTGACAGCACTTTAAAAGTGTTTGTCTCATCTGCTCTGCAAACTCCTAAAAATCAGTCCTTTCATCTCTGATTTGATGGCTGGCCCTGAACAACTTAGGGAGTTTGTGCTGCATTTCCCTAGTAGGGAACTGTGTTCATGCAAAGACCTTCTCATTTGTGGCAACTTAAAGTTGCAATGGTTGGACAATGAGGCATTGGATGGCCCATTTATTGGGAAGGAGGTGAAGAGGAAGCATCATGTTAATCAAGGAACCTGAGATTCCACGGTAGTGCATTTCTGAATGAGACTTTCGGAGTTTCAGGGCAAATTTTCAACTTGGTTTTTAAGAGAAAGAGTTGGAGAATCCCTTTAACCCCAGAGAAACTGGCTGATAGAAAGGCACTCAGGAATTCAACTCAACCTGTGTTGATTTGTTTTCAGACATTCTGAAGGCTTGGAGGAAAGGATGTAAGCCCTTGTAGGTTTTCACAATACTTCCCAACATGGGTTCTTGTGAGTCCACTGTGGTTCCCATCAGGAAACTTGGGGAGGAAATCACTTTTGATCTGTGGGTTTGGCATCTAGATATTGATGCCTGTAAGAAGGATTAGGGTATGACAAGGATTAGGGGATGAGAAAATCCACAAGGGAGCATTCTGAGGACAAAAGAGAGAAACTGAAAACTTGTTAGGAAAGTCAGAGAAAAATATATTTCTACTACAAGAAACTGTCAAATATGTACTTTTCTTGCTGAAGACTGAATTTGAAAACTGAGAAGCACGAACTTTATAAATATGCAAGATTCTGATGCACTTGAAAGAAATTCACTTGGTAATGACTATAGTCGGAGACTTCTCTCTCAGGACGGTTGGGGGGATTTAATAAGGTAGCTGGTGGCGTCTGTTATATAATGCTGAGATCAGCATTAAGAACAACAAGAAAACCAAACAAAAAACAGTTATTACGTAGGCATTTCTTTTAGCCCTTCGTATTGTAAAGCTCTCCTTTTAGCTTTTATGTGATGAATTTTAAGATAAGTTTGCTCTAGCATGTTGGTTTTATGTAAAAATGACTATGACCCCTTTAAAAGCCCAACTGATTCTTTCATCCAGCTTCAACTTGAGGAGCTGGAGTAAATCGAGACAGAGTGACAGTACCAACATTTTCTCTAATACATAAAGAAAAATATCAGACACCAGAAATGTACATTATCCTCTGGTGCTTCCAAAGGATTGTGGGCTCTAACAATTTGCTCTGGTTCCTTCTGATGCAATGGGATTCTGGAGGAAGGAGTACTCAGATCTTCCTGGGTGATTGAGAGAATGCTTCAGAGAGGTGCTAATATTTTGCCTGAGATCTAAAGGATGAGCAAAAGTTTACCAAATTTGTAAATCAGAGAGGTGTGGGCAAGTGTGGTATGCCCAGGAACCTACAAATTCTGCTCCTACCTTTGTTCCCTGTAGTTTACTCTTTACCCAGTAGCTAAAGTGCTTCTTTTAAAACATAAAAATCTGGTTATGTCACTCTGCTTCTTGGTATCCTCTTTTGGCTTCACAATGCCAAACCTCTTATTTCTCCTGGTCCATTTTCCCCATGCCCATGACTCCTTAGACAGACACACTCACCTTCTTTCTGTTTCTTGAACCTGCTGACTTCCCTTCTCCTCACTGTTTGCCTGTGTTCCCTCTCCTAGAAATTCCTCCCTCTAGATTTTAAAAAGTTGGCTTCCTATTATTCAGGCATTTCCTTACCACCTTCCCAATCTAGTTACTCCCATAACATTTTTCTGATTTATTTTATTCATAGCACTTACACCTTTCTGAATTTATTAATTTTGCTACTTATTGTCTCACTAAAGAGAACATAAGCACCCATGAAAATAGGGACATCATCTAGTTTGAGTAAATTTCTTGTTGTTAAAACAGAATTGTCATAGGTCGTAGGTCTTCCACACATGCTTATCAAATGGATGAGTAAAAAGTGAAGGAATGAATATTTTTGTAAAGTTGAAAAAGAGGGAGTGTCAAGAAATAAAGCTTGAGAAGCAGAGAGACACCAGCTACCTGGGACTGTATGCTATGTTAGGAACTTTAAACTTTATTCTGGAAGAGTGTGAAAGGCATTGAATAATTTTGAGAAGTAGGGTAGCACTCATAATTCCTATCTCAAAATCTTATTTGGCTTTTGTGTGGAAGGATGGGTTGACAAAGAAGGCTGGAAGTCAGGAGATGAGTTAGATATATGTTCCAACGTGCTTTGAAGCAGGGGTGGGAGAAGGAGGAAACATTGCATAGTGATCCATTGTGTGAGCTGTGAAGTCATACTGCATGGGTTTGAATAATGGCTTCATATTTTTTCATCTGTGAAATTGTGGCAAATTACTTACAGTCTCTAGGCATTTATGAAAATGTGCCTCTCAGATCTTTGACTGCACGGAGAGTAACAGCCCCAGCTACTGTGCTCTGCAATCCATCGCTGCATTCCCACTGAGGTCACATTTCCCTGGGCTGTTGCTGGCCAGTGACTAAGCATGATGGGGATACCAAGGCAGGTCCTTTCCTGGAAGCTGTGGAACTCCTTTGAATGGTGAATTTATGTTGAGAGCTCTCCATCTGCTTTTTGAAACTTTCTTAGGACTGCACTGCAGCCTAAGCACTTCCTACTCAACCTTCCTTCTTTCTCTCCCTCCTTCACATAGGGTGGACCTGCATCTCAGTCTGATATCTCTCCCAGACTCTTCTGGCTTCCATCCCATCTTCTTCTTACAGGTGTTTTGCCCAATAAATCTCTTGCTAATCCTGTCTTGATGTCTGCTTCTTGGGGACCTGAACTGATACACTCTTTCAGTCTTAATTACCTGCTGTTGTTGTTTTTATTATTTGAAAGACAATTTTAGAGAGAATAGACAGAACTTTGTGATTGCTGGATGTTTGTAATAAATCAGAAGGAAAAGTGTATGCCTAGGTTTTTGATCACTCACTCTTAAGTAACTGAGGCAAAGGTGCTACCTTCCACAGACAAGGAATATGGGGAAGAAATATACTTGAGAAAGAAGAGAAGGAAAATGGATTTTGTTTGGAAGTGTTACTTTTGAGACTCCTCTAGGACATCTTGAATAAATGCCTGGCTGGTCATTTGATCTATGGATCTAGAGCTCAGAGAAAACCCTGGGCTAGAGATTGTGAGGTAGGTGACATCAAGGTATGAGTACAAGCTGTGGGAATTCTAATGGATGAGAATGCACAAGAACAACAAGAGGGCTGAGGAGAGAGCTGCAGGCAACAGGAATTTTTAAAGCGTACAACAGCTGGAGGAGTCAGCAAAGGAGAGAGAACAGAGAGCAGGTATCAGACAACTCATTGGAAAGCTGCAATTAAGTTGAAGAACAGAAATGTGGATTAATGCAATAACATGGAAAATTCAGGAAATGACTTTATATCATATTTTTTATATGATAATACAGTGGAATGGGGAAAATTGTGGGAGTCTAGGAAAATATAATTCAAATTCATACCTTACATCATAAACCTAAGTATACGTGTAAGTAGATGGATTAAATAAGTATAAAAGCAAACCAAAAAAAGAAATCTAGATTGTTATTCACCCAGTTTTGATGAGAGTTAAATAGAATTACTAAATTTGGGGGAGTTGATATTTTTCTATATATTACATGGAAAATATAATCAGATTCAACTATATAAACATCTGTAAAATTAAAGTGAATATAACCAAAATGAAATGATAATCAACAAATTTAGAAATATTTGTGTAAAATGAGAGAAAAGGATTCACATTGACAGTATTCTGCAAAATATTCAAAGTTCAATAAATTGGCAAAAGATATAATTGATAAAAAGTAAAGATACAACTACAAACAAGCATATGGAAGATTTCTACCTCATTAGTGATGAAACATATGGAAGAGTGTTCAACCTCCAGGTATAAAAAGATTAAAACCAAAATGTATGGAGGTACAACTTTACACCTATGAAAATAACAAAATAAAAAATAACTTGACAATCGTAGCTTCCTTTGGTTATTTTATATCTCATATTTTTTTCAATCATTAAATTTATTCACTAATTTAGCAAATATTCATTAAATGTCTACTCTGTGCTAGATAAAGCTCTAGGTACTAAGAATAAATGATGGATAGGAGAGATAAGGTCTACCTTACCTCATTCAATGGAATGTCCTCTCCTTTTCCTCTCATTAGTATTGCTTTAAGAATTTAGTATTTCTCTAATTCTTGATTATGGTAGTAATATTTTGAATCTATTGGCTCCAGCTTTCTTCAACCAGTTCTTTACCTTGCTAACAGAGAGATTTTCTAAAAATAAGTTATTGTGAACTTCTTTGTACATATCAAAGAGTATATGAAATATGAAGCTTAGAAATGTGGTTTTGATTTGCATTTTATTATTACTAATGGAGAGCATATTTTCTTATTATTATAAGCCATTTGTACTTTATTTTTTATGAAATGCTTGTTCAAGTCCTTTTCCTCCTCTCTGCAATTTAGTTGCCTTTTTCCTAATCATTTGGAAAGCTTCATAATCTATACTTACTAGTCCTTTGAATAGTTTGACACACACATACATACATACTTGTTTTTTTCTCTCTGATGAGCATTTCTTAATTTTAATTTCAATGTGGTCAAATTTATCAATCTTTTCCTTAATGGTTTTGCTTTTTGAGTCTTTTATGAACTATTTTCCCATTATATGTTCATAAAGATATTATCCTGGATTGTTTTCTAAATATTTTATGAGTTTGCTTTTCACCTTTATTTTTAATCCTCTGGGAATGAACTTTTATATATGGTGTTTGGTGGAGTGGAGAGCCAATATTGTTTTTTCCACGTGGATAAGCAATTGTCCTAGCACCATTTCTTAAATAGTCCATCCTTTTCTTACTGCTCTGTAATACTTTCTCTGTGATACATCAGCTTCCACACATGCATAGGTCTGTTCTGGGGCTCTGTATTTCCTTGGTTTATTTCATTAACTCTGATGAAGCTCGACACTGACTTAATACCAATAGCTTTAAAATGAAGTGTGTGGTAGTCTGTAGGGCAAATCCTCCAATCTTGTTTTCTCCTATAGGAATATTTTGTATAATTCTGGCTCTTTGCTCTCTCATATGAATTTTAGAATCAACTTGCCAAGTTCCATGAGAAGAAAATCCTGTTGGGATTCTGATTGGAATTGCATTGATCTATAGATCAAGTTGAGAGAATCGACGTCTTTATGATTTTGAATCTTTTGATCCGAGAACATGGTTTATCACTCCATTTATTTGGGCCATCTTTAATAGATTTTAATAAAGTTTTATAGTTCTATCTATAAAAGTCCTGCACATCTTTTGTTAGATTTATTCCTAAGGAACTTATATGTTTGTTGCTATGATAGTTATATTTTTAAAGCTGCATTTCGAACTGTTGCTGATGCTCTGAAATGCAATTGATTTTTGTGTGTTGATTTTATATTCAGCAACATAGTTAAAACCTTTTAGTATTTCCAAAAATCTGTCTGTAGATTCTTTTTAGGTTTTCTACAGAACCACTTATAGCATTTGCAAATATTAGCAATTCGGTTTATTCATTTCTTAGCCTTATAATTTTCATTTATTTCCCCTTAAGCCCTGTATTGTAGGATTTCTAATATAATGTTGCACAGCATTAGTGATTACAGTATTGTTTTTGATTTTAGAGTATAGGAAATGCTTTCAAAATTTCACCATTGCTTGATGTTTTTGGTGGGTTTTTAGTAACTACCCTGGATCAGGTTAAGGAAGATTATTTCTGGGCTTATCGTCTGTGTTTTTTTTTTTTTTTTTTAAAGATTTTATTTTTTCCTTTTTCTCCCCAAAGCCCCCCGGTACATAGTTGTGTATTCTTCGTTGTGGGTTCTTCTAGTTGTGGCATGTGGGACGCTGCCTCAGCGTGGTTTGATGAGCAGTGCCATGTCCGCGCCCAGGATTCGAATTAACGAAGCACTGGGCCGCCAGCAGCGGAGCGCGCGAACTTAACCACTCGGCCACGGGGCCAGGCCCTCGTCTGTGTTTTTTTAATATCATGAAAGGATAATGAATTTTATCAAAAACGATTTTCTCATCTACCGAGATTACCATATGGTTTTCCTGCTTTAATCTATTCATGGTGCATTACATTTTTTTACTTTCTATTATTAAACTAACTTGTAGTCCTGAGATAAACTAATTTGGTCATGATTAGTCACACTTTTAAAGCATTATTGGATTTGGTTTACTAAAGTTTAAAATTACTATTCTGTGGTCATGCATGAAATTGACTGTTATTTAATCTTCTGCCTCTCTCTTTGTTATGTTTTGGTGTCAAGATTACTAGCCTTATAGAGCGAATGGGGGAATTTCCTCTTTCTTTCTATTCTCTGGAAGAATTTGTGTAAGACTGGAATACCTGTCTTTGAATGTTTGGTAGAAGTCACCTGAGTTTCTATCTGAACTTCCTAGTTTCTTGATCGGAAGACTTAAGTTGGCTCAATTTCTTTAATGGTTATAAGGCTATTAGGATGTTCTATTTCTTCTGGAACCAGTCTTGGTATATTAGATTTTTTAGGAATTTGTTCATTTCATCTATGTTTTAATAACAATTGTTCATAATGTCTTATCTGTATGGTTTCTGCTTCATCTGTGGTTTGTCTCCCTCTGTATTCTTAGTATTTTCACTGTGTTTTCTCTTACATACTCTTGTTTTCTCTTGATTAATCTTAATTCTCTGTTTTATTTAACTTTTCAAAAAAACAACGTTTTGCTTTGTTGTTTATTCCGTGTTTGCTCTGTATTCCATGTTTGGTTGCCATTTCATTATTTTCTGCTCTTACCTTTCTTTCTTTCTCTCTGCTTTCTTTGGCTTTATTCTGATAATCTTTTTCTAATGTCTTACTTTGCATGCACAGATCATTAATTTTGAATTTTTTCCTAATGAAAGCAGTTAAGTGTCTATATTTCTCTCTGAGTACTACTTAGTTGCATTCAACAAGCTGTAGTTTGTTATATTTTCATTATTGTTCAATTATAAATATTTGCAGATTTCCATTATGATTGCTTCTTTGACCTATGAGTCATTTAGTGGAATGCTTTTAAATTTCTGTGACTATGTAGGATTGCCTCGTGATATTTTTATAATTAATTTTTAAAATTTATTGCATTGGGTTCAGCAAATGTGGTCTGATTGATACAATTATTTGAATTACTTTTTTATTTTTATAAAGATTGGCATCTGAGCTAACAACTGTTGCCAATCTTTTTTTTTTTCTGATTTATCTCCTCAAATCCTCCTGGGTACATGTTTGTATATCTTAATCGCAGGTCCTTCTAGTTGTGGCATGTGGGATGCCCCCTCTACATGGCCTGATGAGTCGTGCCACATCTGTGCCCAGGATCTGAACTGGCAACACCCTGAGCCACCACAGCAGAGCACGCGAACTTAACCACTCGGCCACAGGGCCAGCTCCCACAATTATTTGAATTTTATTGAAGCTATATTTGGTAGTTGGTCAATCTTTGCTAACATTTCTTCCATGCTTGAAAAGACGTGAAGGCTGCAATTGTTGCTTGTGACCCTCTATATTTGTCCTTCAGAATGAGTTCCTTTATTTTACGGTTCACTTCTTCCAAATCCTTACTGATTTTTATCTTCTTTCTCTTCCAATTAAATCTCCCGCTATGTTTAGCTATATGGCTGATCATAGGGCTGGGGCAAGAAAAATACAACATGAACCTGGAGCGTCTTAAAATGCCAGAGAATAAGGAAGGACTCAAAACACAAGAGAATGGAGGCATGTCAATGGGGCACTGGGGCCAACCTGAAAGAGCTCCCAGGGCCAAAACTGGAACATTTTGAGCAAAGAAAAAGAAATAAAGCAGTATCAGATTATAACCCGAAGTATGAACTACATCTATGTGAGTACAAACTGATACAAACTCAATGATTGAAATAAGCAAAAGTTGTAAGAGAAACAAATTTTACTACGTGCCAAGCACAGTTATGGGCATCAGGGACTGTCAATGAACAAAATAGAAAAAGATTCCTACCTTCATTGTGTTTATGTTCTAGTACAAGGAGACAGAAAATTTTAAAAATAAATAAATTTCATAGAATGTTGTGAGGTTAAAGCTTCTAGCATGATACATAAAACTGGGCAGAAGGAAGGGAGTGCTGTTACAGTGTTAAATACATCAGGCATCATGCCATGGTGACTTTTGAGCGGGCCTAAGGAAGGAGGGGAAGAACCATGCAAACAGCTAGGGGAGGGATGTTCCAGGCAGAGGATACAGAAAATAGAAGGGCTTTGAAGCAGGAACATGCCTCAGTATTCAAGGACTAGCAAGTGGGTTGTCGCTGGAGTAGAATGAGCAAGGGAAAGAGTAGGAGAGGAGATTGAAGACGTGTATTAGTTTCCTAGGCTGCCAAACCAAAGTACCACAGAGTTGTTTTAACGGTGGCTTAAAACAACATAAAATGTATTCTCTCATACTTCTGGAGGCTAGAAGTCTGACATATAGGTGTCGGCAGGTTGATTCCTTCTGGGGGTTCTGGAGAACGAATTCTGGAGAGCTAATCTGTTTCATCCTCTCTCCTACCTTCCAGTAGTTGCCAGCACTTCTTGGCCTTCCTTGGTTTGTAGACACATCACTCCAGTCTCTGCCTCCCATGGCATTCTCTTCCCACTTGCCTTGCGTGTCTGTGTCTCTGTTTTCTCTTCTTGTAGGGACATCACTCATTTATTAGGGCCTGCCTTAATTCAGTATGATCTCATCTTAACTAATTACATCTGTAAAGATTTTATTTCCAAATAAAATCAGATTCTGAATTGTTAGGGGGACATGATTTGGGGGTAAATACTGTACAATCCAGTATAAGAAATAATAAGAAGCAAAATCATTTAGGTCTCTGTAGGCTATAATGTATTTGGCTTTTACTCTGAGGGAAGTGGGAAGCTATAGGAGGGTTTTGAGCCAAGAAGACATGGTCTAAGCTAAGTTTTAAAAGGATTACTCTGGCTGCTGCATTTAGAATAGACCGTAGTGGGCATGAGTGGGGAGAGGGGAGACTAGCTAGGAAACTATTGCCTCCTATTATTACTAAAATAATTCAGATATCGGAAGATGATGTTTTAGATTAGAGTGGTATCAAGGAATGAAAAGTAGTTATATTCTGGATGTTTTGAAAGTAAAGCCCACAGGATATTCTGATGGATTGAAGGTGGCGTGGGAGAAAAAGATAGTAGTAAAAATTACTCAAACTCAGCCACTGGAAGAAAGGAGTTGTCATTGAACTGAGACAAGAAAGTCTGTGGGTCAAGACAAGTTTAGGGGAAATATTGGATGATCCATTTTTGATATAATTTCAGATGCCAATTAGATATAGAAGTGAAAATGTCAATTAGGTACCTGACTATGTAAGTCTCAGTGCACTGAAGAACACTTGGAAAGAGACATAAGCTGAGAGATATAAACATCTAGATGGTATTCAAATCTGCTTGATTGGATGAGCTCACCAAAGGAGTGAGGATTAAAGAGAGTAGATGCCCAAAGACTGACTCTGAGGTCACTTCAACAAATCAGAGATTAGAAAGAAGGTGAGAAGGAGCAGCTGGTGAGGGAATAAGAAATCAGGTGAGTGAAGTATTCTGTTATCCAAGTGAAGAAAGTGTCTCAAGGAGGAGGAAATGATCATCTCTGTCAAATGCTGGGAGGAATATAGAGGAGACCAAACATTGACTGTTGAATTTAGCAATGGGGAGTAACCTTAATAAAGTAACCTTTAGTATTAATATTAGTAATATTTAATATTAGTAACCTTAATAAAAGGACATTTAGTGATTTGGTGGAAGTGAATGACAGACAGAAAAGCCATGAGAAGATAGGAGGAGAGAAACCGAATAGCACAAAGAACTTGGTGTGAGGTTTTGCTATAGAGCAATGGTTATCAATTAGGGCAATTCTCCTCAAGGGAAATTTGGTAATGTCTGGAGATATTTTAAATTGTCACAACTGGGGTCATATTTTTAATAGCACAACAGGAGTGCTACTGGCAACTAGGTGATAAAGTACAAGAAGGCTGCTAAACATCTTACAATGCACAGGACAGCCTTTACTGATGTGTCCAGATCATTCTCTGTCCGTTCTCACTAACATTTACCTTTGAAACTACTGTCATCTATCTCTAACACCCACTATCTCATTATACTGTAGTCATATAACATCCTCTCTGGCATTACCCTTCATTTCTAGAAAATTTTAGCTCTTGGTTCACTGTCACTCTCTCCAACAATTCCCATCTTAATTCTTATCAATTTCAATACCCACATAGAAAATCACTCCAACATACTTGGCCTGTCAGCTCCTTGAATTTCTTCCCTTCACGGAGTTTGCTTTGCTGTTCGTCACTTCCATAGTTTTCTCCTCAAAGGTCTCTTCATTGTTACCAATAACTACAAGCCCTCCATAAACTCTTTTGAGCAGGCTACTCTCTGACGAATGCCTTCTATTATTTCAGGCTATTTGCTCTACTATTCTGACTCCAGTCATGTGATTCCATGGGGTCCTGAAATTTATTTTCTACTATAATTTGATTGTTCATCACCCACTTCATGTTCTCTCTTTTCTCTTTACCTAGCGGAATCATTATTATCACCCCATTCCATACAGCTTTGTATTCCTTGTCTCTATCTCAATTTCTTTTTCTCACTTTGCTAAACTCCAGCCTTCTCTGCCTACTATCTTCCCGTACTTCTTTGTGTGTGTGTGTGAGGAAGATTTGCCCTAAGCTAACATCCGTTGCCAATCCTCCTTTTTTTTTTTTTTTTTTGCTTGAGGAAGATTGGCCCTGAGCTAACATCTGTGCCAGTCTTCCTCTACTTTGTATGTAGGATGCCTCCACAGTATGGCTGATGAGTGGAGTAGGTCTGCACCTGAGATCTGAACCTGTGAACCTGGGCCACTGAAGCAGAGTGCGTGGAACTTTAACCACTCGGCCTGGGCTGGCCCTCTGTCTTCCTGTACTTCTGAAGCTGAATGGTCTCACTTAGATTCATGACCACAAACCTCGACCATTATTATTTTTTTTTTAAAGATTGGCACGTGAGCTAACATCTGTTGCCAATCTTCTTTCTTCTTCTTCTTCTTCTTCTTGTCCCTAAAGCCCCCCAGTACACAGTTGTGTATTGTAGTTGTAGGTCCTTCTGGTTGTGTTATGTGGGATGCTGCCTCAGCATGGCTTGATGAGAGGTGCCATGTCCACACCCGGGATCCGAACTGGCAAAACCTGGGCCGCCAAAGCATAGTGTGTGAACTTAACCACTCCGACATGGGGCTGGCCCCTCAAGAAGATTATTAATGTTATCAGCATTCATCCTATCTTTTCCTGTTTTATTCACCCTTCAACTCTTCTAACAACTATTCCATACTTTCTCAAATCCCTAAATCTTCTCACCAACCTCCACCTTACTGTCAGTTGATGACCTTGATTTCTAGTTCATGGTGAAAGTAGTTCTCAGAATAGGACATCTACAAGTTCCCTCTACCACATCTACCCACCCACCAATATTTATGCTCATATACTTGGCTGTCCCTTCTGGTACCAGAGCTGAAGTTTCTGAACACTCATTCTAAGGCCAATCTCTCCATTTGGACGCTAGATTCTATTTCTGATTGGTTTATACTTTCTCTTTTAGAGCAGTTTTCATTTTGTATCTATATGTAGATTTAAAAAAGTTTATCTTTCTTCAGATGTATTGTGCTTATGCTGGATCTACAGATGACAATATCTTTCAATAATTCTGTAAAAGAACTGCTGCTATTATCTCTTGAATCCCTAGATAATATGGATAATATCTGTTATCCAGACAGCCTAGCACTTTGGTTGGATGATCACTAGAATTTACACCTTTGTCCTCCACGTCACTTAACGACACTTCAATACTTTTTCTTATCTTTTTCTCTCTGCACTACATTTTGGGAAATTTCTTAAAACCTGCCTTACTGATCACTGATTCTCTGTTTGCCTGTATCTAATCTGTTGCCTAATTTTTTATTGAGTTTTAAATTTCAATTTGTTAAACATTTTTATTTCCTGAAATTCTATTTTTTTATAACAACCTGGTCATTTTTGAGAGTCTTCCACAGATTTATCTTGTTTTCAATTCCTTCTACTCTTTTTTCTTTAAATTTAATAACCTTGTCTTTTATTATCTTACAGTGTCTATACAGGAAGTCTTCGTGTTTGTGTCTATTATTTGTCATTTCTGTTTCCCTTGCTCATTGTGACCTATCTCATTGTGCATTTCGTGAGGATTTTTTTATGTGAGAAATTATTACTTCAATTATTTGTTGAAATTTTCTATATGGGAATTCCGTGAATTTGAAATATGGGTTCTTCTACCTGGGAAGATTTGTATTTGCCTCTGCCAGGTACCTCGTTCAGACTTAGACATTAAAATTATTAGCTTGCAATTTTTAGAACCATCAGGTGGTCTGTATTCAATCCCCAAACCCACCTATGTCTAGGCTAGTGTCCTTGAATTTCCAGGAGAAAGTTTTTGTTGTTGTTTCCACACAGCCCAAGCCTTGAAAGGCAATCTTCTCTGTCTCTCTGCCTCTGTCTTTTCTAGTTCACTGTTTCCCTGAAGGTCTGACCTTTGCTGTGAGCTTTGTGTGCGTTGGCCCAGGTTTCTGCTCTGTGCGGGCTTGAAGCATTGTGCCCCATCTCCAGCATGTCTTAAAGTTACAGACACCCAGAGGTCTGTATTTTTCTCCAGGGTATCTCGGTGGCTTTGGTGCTTGCTTTCTCCTTGATTTCCACAATGTTCCCAATTTTACCAGCTCTCCTTTGCTTTCCTATAGTCTCATTCAATTATTTAAAACATTTCTTCCTCCCACTCTACCCCCTTTTAAATTTTGGCAAGCATTTTTAGGTGTTCGTGTTAGACTGCTTTGAGTATTTCTATTCTATCCTATTGCCAGAAGTGGAAATCCCATAAATTCTTTCCAATAATTAATTTTAACAAAAATTCCCAAAATTTAATAACAGAAAAGAAATATTAATACTGCAAGGTGAGGATCCACAAGCTAGAGCCCATGGGCCATATTGAGCCCACTATTTCTTTTTGTATGGCATCTGAGCTAAGAATGGCTTTAACATTTTACAAAGCCTGAAAATATTGGCTCTTTACAGAAAAATTTATAGACTTCTGCTATAAAGCAACACCTTTACTCTCAATAAAAAGAGTTGAGAGATAAAATTGCCGAGAAAAGGATAGTTCCTTTGTAATTCATGAGTGTGGTGTTTATTTATTCCAAGTTATTTCTTGTTCAAACACTCCTCAGATTCTCTTTCGCACTGATGATCAATATTTTCATGATAAAACCACATTATTTTTAATGCTCTGCTCTCCTTGATATATGCGACTGGATTACCTTTGCCATATGGCAACCAACAGAGCTCAGAAATTTCTAACTGTGTTGCTTCTCCCATTTACATTTGCCATTTTTTAAAACAGAAAATGTCCAAGTTCTATACAGCGTAGGAGTTTTCCATTTACTCTGCAAAAGCATGTTACATGAGGAGGAAATATAATCTTCAGCTGATATGCATTAAAGCAGCTTCCTTTATTCCTGGGAGTTTAAACCATTTTGTCAAATAATGTAAAATAACCTTGCTCCTTTGGCAGAAATTGGACTTCCAGTAGCTGATGGTAAAGCTGTTATCTGGAGGAGGGAATGATCCGTACGTTTATTGCATAACATTCACAATCATCAGCCCTGTTGCAAATGTGCCTGAAATCATCTTCCATAGCATATTTTTAAATCTTTCATGCAGTCTAGTGAGATTTCTAAGTCAATCTTTGCGGAGAAACTTAAATTAGAATAATTAAATAACCTCTTTTTTCCCCCACACATTTTGACTTTCTATTAAACAATAGCAGTGGCAATTTATGAAGCTTCTTCTAGTACAGAGAAGAGACCCTGGAGGGATTCTTAACCATGGATATTTACTAGGGAGCCCACATTCTTCCACACTTTGACTTAGGATCACATGAGGAAGTTTAGCTGGAAGAGGTTCATTTCCAGAATGAATTGGAGGTGATTAATCAGGGGACCAAAGACGGCTAGGAAGGAGGAGTTGAGGACAGTCTGAATTTGCAGGAAGGATTGCAACATTGCAGGTTCAAGGTGAGAGAGGTAAATAAAAATATTTTAGAAACAAAGGGAAAAAAATAACCGCAAGGCTGTTCACAGGAAGGATTGCAGGTGAAAGCCAAGTATGTGTGCTGTTAGTAGAGAATATTTTGTGTGGGGGCAAGATCCGGTTTTCTGCTTTTGTTTTTTGAGTCTGCTAATTTAAATGAGATTTATTCCTGTTAGCATAGGAATACAAGCATACTGTTTTGGAAAACACCATATCAAAAAGTGAATTTTAATAAGATCTCTGATAAAAGTTAGGATTCTCCTGGCACAACTGGAGAGGGATGAGAGAGGGCAGGAATCCTTCTTGCAAAATGCCAGTAAGGATTTCCTCTCATTGCAACTACTCTTTCATTTCTCTGTTTAAACTAGTTAGTTTCATCTAGACCAAAGTCCACCCCAGATTACTTAGGTCTGAATTGCTGGGTGAGGGAAAGACACAAGCAGCATTATTACTTTTAAAAGCTCCTGTGGTAATTCTAATGTGCAGCTAAGGTTGAAAACTACTGATTTAGATAAGAGTTTCTCAGTCTCAGTACTGTTGACATTTTAGGCTGGGTAATTCTTTGTTGAGGAGCTGTCCTGTGTATCACAAGGTGTTTAGCAGCATCCCTGGCCTCTACCAACTAGATGCCAGTAGTACTCTCCACTCCATCAAGTTGTGGCAACCAAAAATTTCTCCAACCATTGCCAAGTTCCCCTTGGGGGCAATATTACCCCCAGTTGAGGATCACTGATCTAGACAAAATGAAATCAGGAACAATGAAATAGTTGCTCTGAGATGCATTCTCATTCCTTTAAGGAGGAGATGATACCTTAAATAAAACATTTTAATAAATTTAGTTACATTGAAAATTGGTACAGCCACTATGGAAGCAGTATGGAAGTTCTTCAAAAAATTAAAAATAAACTATCATATGATCCAGTAATTCTGCTTCTGGGTATGTATTTGAAAGAAATGAAATCAGGATCTCAAAGAGATATCTGCACTCCCATGCTCATTGCAGCATTATTCACAATAACCAAGACATGGAAACCATCTAAGTATCCATCAGTGGATGAATGGATAAAGGAAATGTGATATATATGCAATGGAATAATATTCAGCTATGAGAAAGAAGGAAATTCTGCCATTTGCAACAACATGGATAAACTTCGAGGGCATCATCCTAACTGAAATAAGTCAGACAGGGTAAAACAAATACTGCATGATCTTACCCACTTGTGGACCATAAAAAAGCCAAACTCATAGAAACAGAGAGTAAATTGGTGGTTTCCAGGGGCTGGGGGGTGGGGGAAAATGGGGAGATGTTGGTCAAAGGGTTCAAACTTCCACTTATAAGATGAATAAGTTCTAAAGATCTAATGTACAGCATGGTGACTATAGTTAACAATACTATATTATATGCTTAAAAGTTGCTAAGAGAGTAGATCTTAAATGTTCTCACCACATACACACAAAAAATGGTAATTATGTCAGGTCATACATATGTTAACTAACCTTATTGTGGTAATCATCTCACTATATACAATTGGATCAAATCATCACATTGTATACCTTAAACTTACACAACATTCGATGTCAATTATATCTTAATAAAGCTGAAAAAAAATTCAGATACCTTAAATAGTATGAATAATAGGGACTCTGAATTTTTCTCCTATTTTTATATTAATCTGTATACAGAAAGATAGCTCCTTCTCTTGAAGATATCTCCTTAAGCTTGGCTCATTTGAAGTAACGGGGCAGCCAGGGGTATGTGTGCAATTGGGAAAAAATTAATATTAAAATTGACATCATTCATTCTATTTTATTTATAATGTTATACATGTGTGTGGTATTAATACACAACAAGAATTCCTAGTTATTTAACCCATGAATCAAGTGATCAACTCTGATATACTTTAAAAAGGAAGTGCAACAGAGTGACCAATATGGGGATGGAAGACAGAATCCCACACTCCACAAGGATTTTAAGAAGCAAAATGGGACAAGGTGATACTGGTGAAGAGTATGTGTCAAGTACCAGCCCAAACACTTTGTATATTTTATCTTTTTAAAACATTCACAAATAACCTTATGAAGATTGATACCCTCTCCCGGTAAGAATGATGCTGATTTTTACAACCAGTTTGCCCTGCTTGGGAGGCACTGTGGTATAATGCGAAGAAAACCTTTTTAATAAGAGACTTAGATTTGAATCTTAACTACATCAATTGCTAGATGTCTGCTCTTGGGCCCGTTATCCATTTTGAATTCAGGTTTCCTAATTTTTGAGATGAAAACATCACGGCTACTATGTATGAGAATAAGAAATCATGAACATAAGGCACATAAATAATATCTAGCAATAGTTGACACATAATAAACATTAGATTCCTCTCTTTCTCTCTTTTTCCTTTTTACTAATTATTACCTGTTCTAGGTGCATTTTTTTCATTTAATCCTCACACAGTTGTGTGAGTTAAGTATTATTACTTTATTTCACACTTGGGAGAATGCAGACTTAGAGAGATTAAATAATTTCTCTGAAGACAAATGCTAAGTCACAGGGTTAGGATTTGAACCTAGGCAACCACTTGGGTGAGAAAACTGGGATAGAAAGTATTCACTTATTAGGTAGTATTCTTAAGTCCCCCCCCCCACCCTTTTTTTTTGATGAGGAAGATTGGCCCTGAGCTAACATCTGTGCCAATATTTCTCTATTTTTTTGTGGGGGGCTACCACAGCATGGCTTGACAATCAGTGCGTAGGTCCATGCCTGGGGTCTGAAACTGTGAACCCTGGGCCACTGAAGCAGAGCACATGAACTTAGCCAGTATGCCACTGGGCTGGCCCCCTTCAATCCTCTTTAAACAAGCTCATGGATACCTTTTGTTTGGATATTCTCCTGCTGATCACTTCAGGGTATCATGCAGGGAAAAATGGAAATAAGGATGGTATTTAAAGACTTTTCAAAATTACATCCCTTAATCAGTGTGAGACTCCAAATATTACTAGGACTGAGTTTTTCATAGACTCTTTCTTGACTTACTTTTTAGATTATTCAGTAGAAATCCTCCAGATCCATATTCTTGTAATTCTATTCTTGAGAAGGGTAGAAAGAACTCCTCAATTTTTCCCCGTTTTTCCTTTCTATCCACAAAATCTTTTGTTGGTTCTCAAAGGATGGAGTAAGTATGAAATCATAGCAATTAAGAATATAATCCATGCCCAATCCAAGTCCCGTTGTTTTCTTAATTTTTGCAAAAGATAGAATTTGTTCAGGTGGGTCAGTAAGTTTCAGGTCAGTGATCAAATTAACCAAAGTCTTGAGAATAAGTCAAGATGTTGTCTAAAGAGAGTGATTTTTAAATAGATAATCATATCATTGTGATTAGAATTCATTAATTGAACATCATGAAACAAAAGGTAAGACAGTTAGAGTGTCACAAAAATCCCAAAACAAATCCTAAATGAGAGCAACTTGCCAGAAACCACAAAGAAGAAAGCAGATAAAAAGAATAAAGGGAAAAAATAAAAGATGCCAGGTTTTCATAGATTATCTCTTTAGTGTTTTATCAACTGTAATCAGGAAAACTGATAAGACAGCACAATGCTTTTTTTCAAGGATCTGAACAATTCATTCAATTACCATAAAGTTTCCTGAACCTCTTTCATCAGGTCCAACTATAGTGATCATCACTGAGCCACATGCATCCCCTATTTTTCTCACTTTTACCAGGAGTTTAAATTTCAGTGTAAGCTCAGATATTTGTAATTGGTTTCCTGATTCTGCAATTGGTTTCCTGATACATTCTGTCTGCACATTTTGGAAATATTACCATGGAAAATAATTGAAATAGATTGAATTAGTGGTAGAAAGGAGAATATATGTGGGGATATATTCTCTTAAAAAATGTCTTAAAAATAATGAAAGTAATTTCAACAGACTTTTTTGTTTTGGGTAAGGAAGATTGGCCCTGAGCTAGTGTCTGTTGCTAGTCTTCCTCTTTTTGCTTGAGGAAGATTGTTGCTGAGCTAACATCTGTGCCAATCTTCCTCTATTTTGTATGTGGGATACCGCCACAGCATGGCTTGATGAATGGTGTGTAGGTCTGTGCCTAGGATCTGAACCTGTGAACCCCAGGCTGCCAAAGTGGAGCATGCAAACCTAACCACTACACCACTGGGCCAACCCCTCAATAGATTTTTTAAGAAGAAAATTTCCGTATATCTGTATATATCTCTATTTATTTTTTCAGAAAGTCAATGCAACAAAAATTAATCATAATTACCTTTGGGGAGAAAAAATGAAGGGATAGAGGTTTTTGAATGAGATGAGCAAAGAAAGAATGCTTAAAATATTTTAGCCTTTCTTTATTGTTTGAATTTTTTACCCACATATACAGATTAGTTTTCTTTTTCTTTAAGTCAACAGGACATTAGAATTATGGGGATCTTTTTTTATTTAAAATTTCCTGTATTAAAATAACTAATAAGTATGATATTGATATTATTTCAGGATTAAGCCTAGATTTTAGAAATCTTACATTTGCATGTGAAAAAATCTGTCTGAACTTTACTTAGATAATAGAATGTCTTAAGGTTAATTTTTTTGTATAGTATGTCTATGGAAACAATGGAATATTTTCCAATAGCTACCATACCAACTGGAGACACGTCTGATAAGTTATTTGGCACAATGTTTGCATGCATGACCTTTGCTGCTTAGGCCTATCTTGTTCGGTTGCAGTCAATTGACAGCTTCGTTAAATCATTCTTATTACCTTTATGTTTTGCACTACTGAAGCTGGAACTCATGTTATCCATTGATGTGCTAACACATCAGTTCAGCAAACCTGCTTTGCTTTGAGAAGAGTAAACATCATCATTCTATTTATTATTTGCCCCATGTGGCTGGACTTCATGCTCATGAACGTCACACCGAAACTCCTACTTTGTGGAAATGACTTTCTGATATTAATAGTTAGAAAAAGCCATGATAACACTAAGATACAGTTTTATTCAATTCTTTTCCAAAGTCTTTGGGTCTCTGAAGCAAGAATTCTTTCACATTTGCTTAGAAGTAATCTGGCAGTGATGTATGAAGGTTAAGAGGTTGGGCATTGGGGTTAGACAGAACTCTGGCTCGGTTCTCTACTATTTGGGAGCTCCTTAACCTTGAACAATTTATTTAACCTCTCTGAACCTTAGATTCTTAATCTATAAAATGCAGACAATATTACCTTACTTTATAGTGTTGAACTGAAATTAAATGGACGATTACTTTAAAGCACAGTGCTCAATTATTTTTGCTATTAATGTTTTCATTGCTTCATACTTTGCTCATATTTATGAAAACTTAGTTCATACAATGAGGAGGTTTCCTAAAAGTATAACCTAAAATGGCTTAAAACTCTGATGCTAATAATAATAATAGGTAACATTCTTTGGATTCTTTCCAAGTACTTTTCTTTCATTATCTTATTAGATTTTTCACAACATTGGACTTGTTCTTCTGGCTAAGATGGACTAACAAGGACAAGATCTCTCTTTCTGCCTGAGAAAACTAAAAAAGCCCAGACATAGTATATGCACAGTTTTTGAGACACTGAATATGAGGCCGTGGAGGAGAGATATCCCTGAGAGATGGGAAACAATTAAGGTGAGCCCTACGATTTCCCTAGCTTACAGACTTGAGAGTGTTTCCATGCCTGTGTATAGGGAGGGGGAAATCCAGGTCCATCCCAGGAGACTTCTTGAGTTGAGAAGATAAAGCTGACAGTCTGGTGAGATCAAGGTAGCTGGAGTTCACAGGGCAGAGTATCAGAGAGGAGGGAGATGCACAAAGAACTCTGGAGATCTGCAGAGATTCCTTCTTGAGTATTCAACAGAGTGCTGATCAGCACATGCATATGAAGAAACTACTGAGGCATCGGGGAAAGAACGCCCCAAAATGATTGGAGGGAATAGTGGCTGGCACTCACATAGGGCCAGCAATAGTGCCTATTCCCACTAGCCAGACAGGAAACCTAGTAATTCATGAGGATTGGCTAGAGCATTCAGAAAGGTCTTGCCCCAATAGTGAGGAATCATTAACCCTAGTCTAAACACTGTTCTGGTTCTGCCTGACAAATGTTAAAAGCAAGACCCAAAAGGATCAAACTGTTCTAAGTGCATTCTGGAACAAAGTTCAAGAATATTTATTGACATAAAAAAATCTAGCATCAGACAAGATAAAATTCACAAAGTCTGGCATTCAAAAACATTATGAGGCATATAGCAGGAGAGTGTAATCATAATAAGGAGGAAAATCACTATATTAAAACTGACCAAGAGCTGACCCAGATGCTAGAATTAGCAGACATTGACATTAAAACAGTTATTATACCTGCATTCTATATGTTCAAAAAGCTAGAGAAAAGAGTAAACATGTTAAGTAGAGACATAAAAGATATTTTTAAAAATCCAAATTGAACTTCTGTAGATAAAAACTGCAATCTAAATGTAGTTTAGATGAAAAAAAAGAGATGGAAAAAACTACACTGGGTGGAATTAATGACAGACTGGACCTTACAGATGGAAAGACGAGTGAATTTCAAGACATAGAAGTAGAAAATAACATGGATGAAACACAAAAGGGAAAAGTGAATGATAACAAATTGAGTGCATTAGTGAGCTCTGTGACTACTCTAAGTGACCTAATATGTGTGTAATTGGAGTTCCTGAAAAGGGAGGGGCAGAAAAACATTTGAAGACATAATGGCTGAAAAATTTCCAACTGGATAAATGCACAGAGGCAACAAGCTCAATGAACTGCAAGCACAAGAAATGTGAAGAAAATTTTACCAAAGTACATAGTAAGTAAATTTCTCAAAACCTGTTGACAAAGAAAATCTTAAAAGTTGCCAGAGAAAAGATACATTATGGGTAGAGGAACACAGATAAGGATTGAGGCAGATTTCTCATTGGAAGCAATGCAAGTGGAAGATAGTGGAGTAACATCTTTAATGTATTGAGAGAAAAAACTATCATCCTAGAATTCTATACCCAGTGCACATATCTTTCAAAAATAGACATGGTAAAAATGAAGACTATTGTACTACAAGAATGTGAAAGGAAGTCCTTCAGGTAGAAAGAAAATCATACCATACGTAAATGTGGAGCTAAACAAAGGAATTTTCTTTTGTGTGAGGAAGATTGGCCCTAAGATAATAGCTGTTGCCAATCTTCCTCTTTTTGCTTGAGGAAGATTTTCTCTGAGCTAACATCTGTGCCAGTCTTCCTCTATTTTGTATGTGAGATGCTGCCACAGCATGGCTTGATGAGCAGTGTGTAGGTCTGCACCTGGGATCCAAACCAGTGAATCCTGGGCTGCTGAAGTGGAGTATGTGAACTTAGCCACTACTCCATTGGGCTGGCCTCACAAAGGAAAATTTTAAATACCCCAGTTAAGGGCAGAAATTGTCAGACTAAATAAAAAACCAAACCCAACTATACGTTACCTACATAAAATGTACAAATGATTAAAAGTAAAAGGCTAGAAAATGAGAATCATGCTAGTAATAATCACAAGAAAGCTGAAGTGGGTATGTTAATGTCAAGTCAAAGTAGATTTCAGAGCAAAGATATTTACATCACTCCTATGAAGGCAGTGTTAGGGTTTTCCAGAGAAACAAAACCGATAGGATGTGAGATCTATCTATCTATCTATCTATCTATCTATCTATCTATCTATCTATCTGTCTATTTGCCTGCCTGCCTGTCTGTATGTCTGTCTATCTACCTACCTGTCTATCTGAGAGATTTATTTTAGGGAATTGGCTGACTTGATTGTAGGGGCTGGCAATTTCAAAACCTGCAGGTGAGTTGGCAAGCTGGAGAGCCATGGAAAAATTGATGTTGTAGTCTTGAGTCTGAAGGCGGTCTGGAGGCAGAATTTCTTCCTTCTTGAGGGTCCTGTCTTTTCTTTTAAGGCTTTCAACTGGTTGGATGAGGCCCACCCACATTACGAAAGATAATGTGCTTGGATCAAGATCTAAATGTTAACCACATCTTAACACAACAATATCTTAACCAGTGTTTGACAAAACAACTGGGTACCATAGCCTAGCCAAGTTGATACATAAAATTAATCATCACAGGTAGGTAATATTTTCAGCCTCATTTTATAGAGGAATTTCCTTTGGAAAATATACTCTTATTATGCTAAACTGATAAATGTAAATATTGCAATATAGAATCACCTCCTCCTTTGATGCAAACTCTGTTAGACACCTTCGCTGAATCTCCATATGTTACACATTTGAGGGCTAACTGGTATTTCTTACATTAAATTTGTTAAGTGGGATCAGATTCTTCTACTATAAGGTTTACTTTAATGTTATTCTGTGCTTAGTCCATGGATGAGGGCAGCATACAGTCGGACTCATAGTGATAAGAATTTCTCACATTCATACATGACTATTATGAACAGACGCATTTAACATGTATTATATTATTTAATCTTAAAACATAGAGGGTGCTGAATAAACTTTATTTCTATCATAATGCTTTGTACCAAAGGTTGTGAGTGAACAGTCACATTATTTAGAAAAAGTATTGCTGGGGCCAGCCTGGTGGTGCAGTGATTAAGTTCGCAAATTCTACTTCTTGGTGGCATGGGGTTCGCCGGTTCGGATCCTGGGTGCGGACACGGCACTGCTTGGCAAAAGCCATGCTGTGGTAGGGGTCCCACGTATAAAGTAGAGGAAGATGGGCATGGATGTTAGCTCAGGGCCAGTCTTCCTCAGCTAAAAGAGGAGGATTGGCAGTAGTTAGCTCAGGGCTAATCTTCCTCAAAAAAAAAAAAAAAGAAAAGAAAAAGTATTCCTTTTGACATATTGTATTGAAAGATTTCTCCTGTGTATTTATTTTAGTAAAATATTGTTTATGCTTAATGTGTACAAGATGATTTGATATACATACATACACATAGTGAAATGATTACTACAGTCAAACTAATTCACATATCTTTTCCTCACATAGTTACCTTTTTTTTGGTGATGAGAACACCTGAAATCTACTCCCTTAGCAAATTTCCAGTATTCAATACATTGTTATTAACTACAGTCATGACACTATACATTAGATCTCTAGACTTATTCATCCTACATAATTGCTACTTTTTACCTTTTGACCAACATCTCCCCATTTCCCCTGCCTTGTGTTCTGTGGTAACCATGTTTCTAGTCTCTGCTTGTATGTATTCAACTTTTTTAGATTTAGCACATAAGTGGGATCACTCAGTTTTTTTCTCTCTGTGTCTGGCTTATTTCACTTCGCATAATGCCCCCCAGGTTCATCCACATTGTCACAAATGGCAAGATATCTTTCTTTTATATGACTGAGTAATAATCTATTGTATACATATACCACAATTTCTTTATCTATTCATCCGCCAATGGACCCTTCTCTTGTGGATTTTTAAAAATTTTCTTTAGTATTTATCTGAACAATAAAATGTATAATGAAATATTTTAAACATACTTCACAAAAATTTGAACTACAAGAATGAAATTTTGTTTTTCTCTCAACCACAGTTGCTTAGGTTTTCATATGTCCTGTGGAATTCATGGAACTTAATCAGCATACTGGATCTTTATAACTTTTATAGCATTGGGCCCCAAATAGTTTAACAGCAAATTTCCTGAGCTAACTCATGCAAAGAAAATGTTTAATAGTACCTTACACAGGAAGAATAGTGGTGACTTTATTTCTTCTTAACGTGTTACCCATTTTCAGTTCAGAGCCAAACTTGAAGATCCTCTTCCTGCCAAAAAGATGTGGGATAACCCCCTGTCCATCACACAATAGAGCGGAACACTGATTCTACATAGCGAAGGCAGCCAGCCAGAGAATAACAAAGAAACAGAGAAAAGAACCTGCTTAGGGTTCATGCTAGGAGAAAGCAGAAACTATTCCTGTAGAAAAAAGTAATTGGCTGCAAACATTTATTAGTTGGTATTATAAGGTTTATAAGAACTCTTGTGCTTAAAGTTATCAGGTAGAGAATGAGGCTGAAGGTTTTCTGCAATTAATAATAGGTGTCTGATGCAAGGAAGCAATCATCCCATTACAGACTAGGATGGGTCAGTAATAAGATAAGATGCAAAGATAAGAGTCAGCGAAAAGCAAATGAAGGATCAAAATCTAGAGGAGACTAAATAGAAAATGTTGCCTTAGTTAAACCAGGTGAAGAGTTTTCTAGTTCATGAGGAAAACTGTACAAGTTAATCTCCATTTTTTTAATCCTTCCCCAGATATTTTCTGAGCATCTACTCTGTGCCAGCCCCTGGACTAGATGCTGGAGAGAAAATGGAGCAAAGCAGATATGATCCTTGCCTTTCTGGAGATTATAGTCTAATGAAGGACACATATTAATAAAATAATCAAAATATAAATGTGAAAAGTGCTCCCATCCTAGGACTCTCAGTCCTGTTGACCCCTCTGCCTAGGAACACGCTTTCCTCATCTGTCTGTTTAATTCCCTCACCCTTTTGAAGTAGGTGCTCAAATCTTATCTTCCAAATGAAGCTTGCCCTGATCACCTGTTAATATTACAGCCCCACCCCACTCCCTTCACTGGTGCTTCCAATCCCTTTGCCCTCCACTGCTTTTTTTCCCATAGAATTTATCATGTCAACATACTATGTGATTTACTAGTTTACACATTTATTGGTACCATCTCTCTACTGCTAGAATCTAAGCTTCTTGAAGGCAGGGACCTCTGCCTCTGTTTATTGGGTCTATATCCCAAGTACCCAGAACAGTCTGACACATAGGAGGTGCTCATATTCATTAAATGAGTGAATAACTGAGGCTATGAGAGCCTATCAAGACATCTTACAGAGGTCAAAGTGGTTATCAATTACTACACTTGACTTAAATCCCTTGTAAAATGTCTATGTTTTTTTCGTATAATTGACTCAAGTTTTTCAGTTTTCTCAAGTAATTTTTCATGACGTCTCAAGAATTGTTAAAAAAGAAGAAGTAGAAATAGAAGTAGAAGAAGAGAAGAAGAAGAGAAGAAGAAGAAGGGGGACAAGAAGAAGAAGGCAAGCCTTCTCATTCTTCATTTCAATTCTGATACTTAGGTTGTGCCAACCAGAAAAGTGACTTTTCAGAATTTGCCTTAACGTGATTTACTTTTATACACATACCTAGACATGTATGACCAGGGTTAGTAGGTATGATTTTCATGATATTTCACTATACTTGGCCTCCGATTTCTCGTATCTTTTCTGATCTCTGTCTTTTAACGTGTATAATTTTATTGCAATGTGTACTTACTTGATCCTCTCCATGACTATTTTCTTAAAAATTGTAATTTATGGAACATTCTCATGGTTTACCAAGGAGAATATTTGAAGTCACAATTGTCCTGGAAAATTTAGGTTACGTGGACACAATCCCTGCAAGGGATCTTCGGCACATAGTTAAGCATTGATTATGTGCCAGCATCTGGGGACTTAAAAATGAGAGGACACAGAGGATCTTCAAGAAGTTGTTTGGCTCTATTAACCCTGGAATTGAGCCATTAGTGATGGTTCACTGCAGCCTAAATTCTGGGCCAATCATGTGTAAGCATTGTCATAATTTAAGGATACTGGTGGAGCTAAACTTTTCTTATTAATGATTTTTTTCTGTCTCTTTCTAGTTGCCCACACAGGACTAGCCTGAATTCTCTGTAGAAATAAAATCTACATGTAACTGGCTGTCTTTATTCACAAATCTGTGGTTCATTGACATGGGTTTCATTAGAAACCTGTGTCCTCCATCCTCAGGCACTTATAAGGAAGTCTTCTAGTCCTAGATGCAAGCAAAATTGTAATTGTTCCAAGGAATTTGTTAATGTTATCTCATCCTGAAGTGTGCCACCCAGTAGTTCAGCATGGTTGGGACCCACGCAACCATGGGTGAGAGGAATGAAAGATGAGGCTGCAGAGTTAACAAGGAGCCAAATCAGAAGAGTACTCTATGCTTCATCGGGGAGTTTGAACTTTATCCTGAGGTCAGAAGAGTTGTATTGAAGTGTTTTATTTTATTTATTTTTAATCAAGGGAATGGCATAATCAGATTTGCATATTTGGACAATCACCATGGACGCAGTGTGAAGAGTGGATTGGAGGGGTGTCAGGATCAGATGCAGGACAATCTACTTAAGGGATGATGATGTCCTGAACCAGAACAATGGCAGTGGAAAAGAAAGGAGTATAGAGATTGCCTTGAGGTGAGTGTGCAGAGGAACTAAAGAGGGAACAACAAAAGATGAAGCCATATTTCTGGCCTGATCATCTGTCACTGTCAAGACAAGCAGCTCATTTGGGGAAAAAATGCTGAATTCATCTATGGACATGCTGGGTTTAGATAACTGTGGGCCATAAAAAATTGTATCTGTTTAAACAGTTAGGTATGTGTCCCTGGAACTCAAGAGAGATATCTAGATGGAGGTAAAGATTTGGTATTTATTAGCACATAGATGTTAATTGAAGCTGTAGTTGTAAATAAGATTTACCTGGGAGAGGGTGTGGAATGAGAAGAAAAGAGAACCAACACTGTGGTTTATTAATACAAGGATATACAGGAATAAGATCCCATAAATGAGACTGAGATAGAGCTGCCAGAAAGTAAGAAAAAAACATATTCATAAGCAATGGACCCTTTATAGCTTCCATCATCCCTATAGATCTTGAAGTTCCCCAGGACAAGAGCAGAGTGGAGAGGAAGAGTTATTGCCAAGGTCTTTAACGAAAGAGGAGATTGATCAGGTGATGGTAGATGATGGTGACTGATGGTGACTAGGAGGGGAGAGTGTGACTAGATGACTGGATGGCACATGCTTCACAGTGGTAAGAACAAAGAGCTTGGAGTGTGAGACAATGAGAAATCTTCCTTTGAAAAGGTTTCAGGATAAACAAGATTTTGAGAGGAGTCCTGTAGACTGAATGTTTGTGCCCCTCAGATTCATATGTTGAAACCTAATCCCCAATGTGATGGTATTTGGAGATGGGGCCTTTGGGAGGTGATTAGGTCATGAAGGTGAAGCCCTCATGAATGGGATTAATTATAATCCCATTAGTTTATTATCTTATAAAGAGATATAAGAGAGACTCCAGAAGACTCCCTCACTCCTTCTGCCATGTGAAAACACAGTGAGAAGATGGTGTTCTATGAACCAGGAAGTGGGATTTCACCAGACACCGAATCTGCTGTTGCCTTGATCTGAGATTTCCCAGCCTCCAGAACTATAGAAATAAATTTATGTTGTTGATAAAGCATCTAATCTGTGGTGTTCTGTTTTAGCAGTCCAAGATGACTAAGACAAGTTGAACTTAAAGCATGAGAGGGATGAAGGAAACGCTCAGTTAAAAGACTGTGGATCTAGAGGGATATAACTCAGGACTCAGGATTCTAGAGGGCACAGTGGGAAGATTTGGGACAGAGGGAAGCAATAGGAGGTTGTGTTAAGGGGAAAGCAGCTCAGAGCATTATGGGGTGGTGATATGGTAAATGATAGTGAACAAGAAGGCTTGTGTTGGTGCAGTCTAAAGATAGTAGGGATTTAAGGTGGGGGGTTTAATTGTTGGTAAAGATGCTAGATAATTAGTCTTGGCTCTACCCTGTATGTGGCTGGAGTTCTTGGCTTTCTTGGGAGTCATCTTTCGTCAATGGAATCCTAGGTTTTGATAGATAAGTAGATCTTGAAGCAGGACAAGTGACCCAAGGTCTGGTGATGACATGAACTACGTGGGTGACCCAATTTTCTGCAGAGTAACCAAGCATGTTGGGTTCTATGTGCCAACCTTTGTATTTCATGGAACACCCTTCACCTCCATTTTCAGATCATTTGAGATCTGAAGCCTTGTTTATCCCTTGAGTCACAGTAATGTCCCCCCTTTTAAACGCGCCTATAGTATTATATAATTTCCTAACCACAGCACTAGCCAAAATATATTATTGCCAGTTTATATAGCTATATCTTCCATTGGGCCATACTCTTTAAAGGTCAAGAAATTTCTGGTCTACTGATACATTTCAAGAAACTGGCATAGTGAGTGAAATATTTTTCTCCGTACACACCCACACCCACCCCCCCCCCACACACACACACATACACACTCACATATATAGTATATGGGTGGGGCTAGTATATCCAGTGGGTATTGTACCTTCTGTCTGAGAAACTGGTATGTGCCTGTGCTCCAGGGAGGTGTTCTACGTGAAGGTGGAGTTTTTCTGCCTTCAGTGTCTATGGGGATGTGTGGAGGAGAGGGGTTCAGGTGCTTGTCATCCACTCACACTGATCATGGCCAAAAGAGGGCAGCAGAGAGCCACAGAGCAGAGGTGATGTGAGGCGTTGCAGAGAACTTGGGTATGCGAGAATACAAAATCAAGAGTGAGAGTTTTGGATGCTAGGGATAGGGTGCTGCTTTTTACAGAAGCTAGTACTTTGGGGGTTGGTTTAGCAAGGAGAGAGTTGGGAAATCCCCTGGTCTAAAGAGGATATTTAAAGGAAAACTTGAATCTTAAAACCAGGAAATAAAACAGGAAGTAGTAAGGTATTTGCTCCTTGGTTAGGAAGTAATTTGTAATAATTATGTTTTTATTGCCAAGAACATCCTTTGAAACTCAGGCCAAGCCTCCACTCTGTTTATTATGTGACAAATAGAAGAGTTTGATCTTGAAAGTGTGGTCTGTCAGTCATACGAAGGAGAGGGGAGGGGATGGCTAAGTTTAGCCCACGGAAGGGAAGCCACAGATGTACAGGGAGATGCTTCAAGTAAATGCTCAAAGGCTTGCCTCTTAGGGGCAGATCAGGTCCATCTGTTCTAAATGGCCCAAAGGGAGAAAAACTGGGACTAATGAGTAGGAATGACAGGAGGAGTGATTTCAATTCAAAACCAGAACTTTCTTCTTCAGTAGCCTCATCTCATGGACTCTCCTCCTTTGTCTGCCATGCTAGAGCCACACTGGCTTCCTTTTGGTTCCTCAAACACACCACAAAGTTTTCTGCCGTTTTACTACAAGCACCGTTGGATTTTCATCATCTCTCAGATCTTGACTTAACTGCTATTTCCTACGAGGGTCCCTTTGTGGCCATCCCCTGCTATTCTCTATAATAGCATCATGCTCATTTCCTTTAGAACACCCATAACTATTTACCATTATGCATTCATTTATTTCTCTCTTGTTTTATCATCTGCCTGCCCCTGAAGGGCAAGGAAAAAGTATGTTTTACTCTCCACTGTACACCCAAATGCTGGTAACTATGTTTCTGCTTCCATAGCAACCTGAGACCATTGTCAGCAAGAAGTTTAGAGAGAGATATAGCTATGAGATGTAAATGATTATTGGAAACAAACCTTCAAACTGAGCTTTAGTAATGATTAAACATGAAATAGAGATCCAGCAAGAGTCTGAAAAGTTAAATTACATATTTCAGATATTAAAATGAGATATAGTATTTCTTCTTCATTGCTACTAAATAACTTCCTTTGGGCTTTGCTGTATATTTTGCTCTATGTGCCCCTACCTATATTAGTTTTCAAGGCTGCATAACAAATTATCACATATGTAGTGACTTGAAACAATACACATTTATTAGCTCACAGTTTCTCTGGGTCAGGAGTCTGGGTATATCTTAGCTGAGTCTTCTGCAAGGCTGCAAAAGGGTATAAACCAAGACATGATTCCCATCTGAAGGCCCTCCTAGAGAAGACCCTCTTCCCAGTTCCCTTGGGTTGTTGGCACAATTCATTTTCTTGTGCCTGTACGTTCATGGAAGCTTGCTTCTTCAAAGCTAGTGATGGAGAGAGAGAGACTAGAAGCAAATCTACTAGCAAGATGGAGTCTTATATAACATAACAATCAAAGAGCGACATCCCATCACTTTGCCATATTCTGTTAGTTAGAAGCCAGTCACAGATCCCACCCACACTCAAGGGGAAGGATCACACAAGCACATGAATGCCAGGAGTTTGAGATCATGAGGGTCTTCTCAAATTCTGTCTACCACAAGAGCTAATATTAAAATAAATATACATGTAATTAGTTTTACTATTTGATATTCATTGATATAAGTATGCTAAAAAAACTTGAAGAAAAGCTAATTATCCAGACCATGTCTATCATCCTAATGAGCATCAGTTATTATTGTATTTATTTAAATGTCAATTTTGACAAAAGCATAGCAACTCACAGCCAATTTCAGAAAACTGAAAATCTTTTCAGCAATGAGTTAGTCTTCACCAATACCAGCAGTGAGGAACATAACTATCTTCACGAAGGCATCATTTTAACTCCACGTTAATGACATGTTGTAAATATATTATCTGTAGGAAGGTATTAAGCTGTAAATGGGCAAACGATACCAAGCACATCAACAATGGGTGGATAAAACTGAGAAACTATGCCTGAATGCAGATGGGAGGAAAAAGAGTTAACAACAATGAGAGCCAATGGATGGAGAAGAGAGAAAACAAAATTCAAACTGGAATAAATAAGCCATTCAGATACACATCAGTATAGTCAAGTTTCATATTTGAAGATAAGGACCATGTAGATTTTTGCTCACTTTTCAGGCAGTGACTTGGAGAGTTCAACAATCCTTTGTTGAAGAAAAAAAGAATAACTTAAACTAATTATTTGAAAATTATTAAAGGAAAAATTTCTAGAGTGATTTAAAAGATTGCTAACAAACTTTGTGTGCCACAGAGAACATATTTTCTTTTTAAAATTCCATAAAACATTTGCAAAAATTTTCTTAAATTAGGCTACAAAAAGCATCACTTACTTCTCCAAACCTAGAATTGTAAGGCCATATTCTTTGATCAAAATGTGCTAAAATTTGAAATTAATACAAATTTATACATCCTCCATACAAAACCGAACCCATCTATGTGGGAAATGAAAAAAAAAAAGACATTCTCAATAAGAATTGGGCCAGAATTAAAATCAAATGATGACTAAAGACAACTTACAATAAGAATTGCAGAGAAATTCTTTAAATGACATATAAATTTACAATAACTGTAAAAGTATGATACAGGCCTGAGGATAACAGATAGGTCAATGGACCCACAAAAAACCTTGGTGCAGACCATAGAACATGTGAAAACGTTATGAACGACAGAAAAGGAAACATAATAGGTACCCAATAACATGTTGAATGGATGAATCACTAGGTTTTCAAATCAGTAGGATTATTAAACAAATATTACTTTAACAATTGATAATTTTTTGGAATTAAGATTAGTTCTCTATCTCAGATTCCACATCAGAGTAAATTCAATATGAATAGAGTTAAAAGTAAAAAATGAAACTATAGAAAAATAGAGGAAAATAACATTGAATATGTTTCTGATTTAAGGGTAGGAAAGTATTCTCAAAACATAAAGTTAAAAAAACCCATGTACGTAAATAATGAGATTTGACTAAAACTATCTGAACAATAAATACATTCATATACGTACTAAAGGGCACATGGCAAACTGGTGTAAGTATCTCAAATATTTTGTGAAAGAGAATTTAATATCTTTAGTAAACAGTGCTAGCAATCAGTACAAGAAATACTCCAACAGAGAAATAGGTCAAGAACATGAGTAAATAATTCACAAGAAGAAAACTAGCCAATAAAATATGGAAAAAAATATTCAACCCCAAGAATAGCCGAAGTAAACTAAGTAGAAATATGTTACCAGTTTTAAATTTTCAAATTTGCATGCTTTGACAACTGGTAATACCCATTTTTGGCTGGGGTGCAATTATGACTACTCTGGAGGGAAATTTTGCAATATGCCAGAGGATCCTTAAAATCCTTGCACTTCTTTGGCTGGTAATTTCTCCTTTAGGAATCTATTTTTAGAACATCTAAACAGATCCACTGAAGGATTTATGTATAGGAATCTTTGTTGAGGCATGATTTATAATGTCAAATATTCAAAACAAACTAAATGACCAAAAAGAATTGAATGAAGTATCATACAATTACTAAAGTTGCGCTTAATAATAGTATTTAATTACATATTTAAACGCTTAAGATATATTATTAAATGAAAATGTAAGTCATAAAATAATATTTACAGAATGTCCAATTTTAAATAACAATCACTTACTCTTTTAATAGAAAAAAGACTGAAAAATGTTATTGGTGAATCTTTGATCTTTGTAGGAGTCATCTGAGAGACGGCAAATAATTTTTATTTTGCTACATTTTCCAAATTTAGTAAAATATTATAAACAGATTAGTTATATGTGTAGAAAAACAGGAAATGATATTTACTAAAAAATGATATATATTTTTCAGATAAAATTTTTGAGTTTAAAAATAAAGTTATGAGAGATAATGAGAGAATTCATGAAGCGGTTAGTGAAACACTTTCATATCTCACTATTGACTGCATTTTGAAAATTCTAACTGCTATAGGCAGGAGAATTTTCCCATAGCATCACATTTGGTGAAGAACTATGAATTGAGAATGTGACTGGCCACAATTGCACAATGTCTTTTCAATATGCTGTTGTTGGTAGTGGCGGGTACTTTTTTTTTTTTTGGAGGACACTATGGTTATTCTTCAACTAATCCTCAAAACCTCCCAGTTTTGGGGTCTTAGAGAATATGTTTAAACAGTCAGAGATGGAAGGAATCTTGGATCATTTGGTTCAATTATTTTCATTTCACATCTGGGAACCCAAGGACATTATATGATCTCCTCACTGAGACGAAGCCAGAAGCCAGTGGTAGCCTTTTATCCTTTCCTTTTTGTATAATGTGCTATGTACATATACCTGAAGATGATTCTGCAAACTTATCTAATAGCTTTTACAGTTGATTTTTTTAGATGGGGAGGTAAATTCCCTGTGGCTAGAAAGGAATATTAGATATATTTTTGCCTAACGGCCAATGTGAAAATTGTAAGTGTATAACATATGGCATACCCATTTATTTGGGACCTCTACGCAAGATGTGCTGATCTACCTTGATAGGTCTTTTTGGTTCCTGGACCCAATTCCGACAGAGTGTGATGCAAAAGGTATTGGCTCCAAATTCCTGCTTATTTTATGTTATTAAATATCACCCTCAACCTTAGACAGAAATACTTGGACTTTAACTTAAATTATGCATGTGTATAAATTACTTTTTTACTTAAATTATTCACTGTGTATAAACTACATATGTCCCCTAATTGCTAATATGGTGAACATCTTTTAGTAAATGTATTGAATGAAAATATTAAGAAAACAAACAAATTGAATTCAGACAGCAAGGTGTGTTAATTTTCCTGGTTTACGATGTTGCAATGTCCACTGGGGATACTGGAGAGTCCTTTAAGGATATAGTCCACTGGTTGACTCATCACATTCCAGGGTCTAGTTTTCAGCCTTGTAAGGCCAGAAATTCAGTCTTGTTGGAACTCTGAGATAATTAGACCCTGGGAAATAGCTTCATTTCAATAAAAAGAGAGAGATGTATAAACTAGAATATTAATTTACTCACTTGTAATGAAAAATATTTAACTGTAGCTAGGACTGAATTACTCATGTTAGCAGATCAGGATATTCTTTCCCTGTAGGCAATAGGCAAAGGCTACAATATTTAATCAGAAGGCTCATTTGATGAAAATATACTTGTTTAATTTCAGGGTGTATCTCTCCTAAATTAAGGATAGACTAAATTAAGACTACAAAGATAGTCTAACCCTGTTGAGGATAGATACCTATGGAATCTGATGACCTCCAGTCTCCATCCCCTGAATACGCACTCACTGTATTTTATAACTAGTCCCTCTCTTTCTGCAGGCTATTATGTCTACCTTCCATATTCCATATCATATTTTTAAACCTCTTTTTTTATCATTTCTATGTTATTTTGATATTCTATACTCTAGCACTAAATGTACAGTATCATTTCTTCACTGATCACAATTATATAAGTTGTTGCCTAAGTAAATGTCTTGAACCCCGTCTTTTGAGATACATACTTTATATAAACTTGCTACAAAATGATAAATCGCGTTTTCTAGATCAAACCAATCTAGGAGTCAAACTGGATTCCTACATATCATGATATTTACATTTTTAGGTTTACTTGCACTCACTATGCGAGTTTTTCCATTCTTACCTGAAGTCTCCTTGCAACTATTTCTGGAAGTCTCTGCAGAGCGATGCCCTCCTGAGGGCCCTGATGCCCATGAAGGAAGTGCTGCACTTCTGGGGTGCCCATCAGTGTGGATGCTGCTATGGTGCTGGTTCCTGCCCTGAGAATGCTGCCTTCTGCTTGCTGCATGTATTGCCCTTCACCACAGGTGGGTCTGTGCCCCATTGCTGCAAGAGCTGTGGCTAATAAGCTACATTGCCACAGAAGCAGAAGCAAAAATAATGAGGTCAAAACATATCATGATAATGACCAACCAAAATAAGAAATTTCTGGGTAAAGTCAGTCCCTGAGGAAATGGGTTAGCAGCGGTCAGGAAAATAGGTGATAACCAAAAGTGTTTACCTTAGAAAAGAAGAGGATTTTGGAGTTGGATAGAGGAGAAAGAAGAGAGAAGATAGAGAAAGGCGGTTTAGGTATCATTGTAGGAGGCTGGAGCTGATCTAACCCTAGCCCTTGGGATACCTGTAGGTGAGTTAGAAAAAGGCTCCTCTCCTTCCAGATGGAGGCAGCTGCTCCCCAGGGCACATGACTTAAAGAGCTGGAGGGCTGGATATTTCTGTTTTCGCACCCCCTTGGCCAAGCGCATTTATGCAGGGCACAAATTGCACAACTGTTTAAAAATTAATGACATTTAACAAGAATATTGAAAAATGATATAATTAAGGAAAACTGGAGGTTTTTAAGGATATAAACTTTTTGGGTGTTTATCACTAAGTTAAGATATTTATGTAGCAGCAAGAAATTCTTCTTAGTTGCCACTAAAAAAAAGAGAGAAGTGGGTTTTAAATATGAAATGTAGATTAGATTAGCATCAGTTATCTGTTTGTGTTGTATTAATCTAGTGATTCCCACAAGAGTGGACCCTGCTAGGAAGGCATACACAGGGAGTAGGGTCTTACAGCATTTCGCACTCTGTTGAGCTCTGTTTTCACAATTGTGATTTCTCCTTTTTTTCCTTAACTTGAAGTATGCTTGTCAACCACATCCAAGAGGCTACTATTACACAAAGTCAGCAATGCCTGGTTTCTGTGCAGCAATATACCTAGACAATATTGTTTTTCCAATATTTGTGGCTGTGCTATGTTTAGGTCATGATTAAAATATTTTTTCCGGCGAAAAGCATTTGAAATGGAGCTTCTGAATTATTTCTCTCTAGTTTTCAGCTTCAGCTTCCTATAGTATAGAGTGCTTTGGATTTAGTCCTACCTAGAGGCAGAGTACGTGTCCTAGGAAAATACTGCCAACTTCTTGATTCTGTCACTTCCTTAAAATTTTATGGCACATATATATGTGCATATGTATGCATGGGCAAATGTGTGTGTGTGTATATATATGCATATATATAGCATATACATGTACGTATGCATATGTATACACATATATGCCATATAGATTTCAGAAATTTAAAAAATATGAAGTTTCTCACCTCCTTATACGTGGTTGGTGCCTTAGAGGGAATTAGTATCACTACTTTGCAAATTCAAACTGTGAACATTTTCATTTGAGGTGAATCCCAGAGTTGGCTTTCGGCAGTGTGTGCTAGAGGTGTGATACACTGGGGGGCTCCCTGGAGGGAACATGGCAATGGAGGAATTTTAATATAGATGCATGCAAATAATAGAGCCATAAACCTTGGCAGGAAAAAAAAAACTACTTCACTTTTCTAGCAAACTGATTTTCTGGACTCATATCAAATCAGTTTCTAAACTTGCTATGGCCATTTTTAGGCAGCTTGAACTCCCCTGCATGTCCCTCTTTCCCAACTTTTCCCCCACTAAATCCTCCTGCTTTCAGGTTTGTACCAATATCTCCTTTTCTTCTTTGCAGTTGGCCTGACAACCACTCTGTCCCTTGGGTATCTGCTTCTTTAGGGATTGTCTATTAAGCGTAACAGTCTCCCTAGCCTTCTTAGTAATCCTCCTCATTCAAGTTACTTTCTTGTCACACACCAAGATGGCAACTAGAAATTCCTGGTTTAAATGTCTTAGCTGCTGATTACACAGAAAAAGGGAAAAGGCAAAAGTAACACATATGAAGAAGATATACATTTCTGAAATCTTAAAAGTTTCCCACAAACATTCTTCCTCCAGAAATGGCACTTGGTGGCCTGGGTGAGCACCTGATATCTTATTCCTGAGCACTGAGCTACTAATAGCACCCCACCTTCCTGCCACCAGCTATAATAATTTTTTTTCAAATTCTCCCCTTTACAACAATGATAGCAAACATACAAGGATAGAAACCATTATTTTTCAATGTAATCAAATGGATTTTATTGCTGATACATTGGTGTCTTATTTCTTTAGACATAGGCAATAACAGATATCCTTTTCCGTGTATTGATTTATTCTTGTTCTTTCCTTCTCCTCCTACTTCTAGAACTGGACTTCAGGTGTAAATGACTCGTGTCATGAATGGAACAGTTGAAACAACCTGAGGTCCTGGATCTGAATTCACGGAAACACCTTTTAAGATTCATGAGCCAAAACGCTGAGTTTGTAGTCCCCTGCTTGATCCCATTTTCTGTCTTTTCAATACATTTAAAAAATATAATATAATAGAGATTTGAGCTTTAAGTTTCTTATTTCTGTAGAACTGAACTGCCTGAATTCTACAGCCCACATTCGAAATAAAATATTGAACATTTTCCTGACTCTTGATCAGACTATCAAATTTCATTCTTCTAGGCTTGTACTAATCTACGTCATTCACTAACAATTTACAACAGTACAACTTTTGTTACATGATCTTCAGCAGTAAAATATCATTTAAAATATTTTAGTATTTCATTATTAATAAGGGTAATTTGTCTTTATAAGAATTGATATTTTGTTTTAAAAATATCACAATCATTATATAATAGTATTTGAAGTATAAAATGTCCTTTTTCTATTCTTCTTCTCCAAGGAATTAAAATGAAAGCTAAAGACTTAAAAACCACATCATCATTATGAATCAAATAGGAGGTACCATTCCCTGGTATTAAATAAGTTATGAAAATTAGCACTGAGAATAAATTAAAGCATGGTGAATATTGCACAAGGTAATAATGAGATTCACTGTATGGTTTCCTAAAATCCTTAGAGAGAAAAGTCAATGAGTCCCAGTGGCTGAAGGCACTTAGGGATCATATTGTCTAGCTGCCCACTGTACTGGAGAGAAAACCACAAGAGGGTTTACATGACTTTCCTGAGTGTTGTTGGTGGCATATCGAGATGTAGCACCCATTTCTTCTAACTCCCAGTCTTATAACAGTTTATTAAACCATACTGGTTGTAATCATTATCCCATGAAATTTTTGGCATCATTTTCAACCTCATATTTGTTACCATGAAATAGGTCTGGTGATGATAAACTGTAGTCGCTTAAAAATAAACTTCATAATTATACATTAAAAAAATTCTTATAGGAAATCTTATTTCCTTTAGGCTTTGTCTGATTTTCATATACATAAATGCTTGTAATTACAATTTATGAAGAGTCTTGAAGGGAAACATCTTGGTGCTATGCTGTTGCGCATGTTATTCCAGGGAAGTTGCTCCTGCTGGTACATTTCATGCGAGTGCTGTTGTTGTTGGAGAGAGGGAGGAGTTATTTATTGTCAACCTGCACATAGGAAAAGATCCTTCTTAGGGTTTTATTGTCGGGGCTCTCTAGAGAAACAGAATCAATAGGATACATGCAAGCATTCAAGAGAAGATTTATTATGGGAATTGGCTCACAGAATTATGGAGGCTGAGAAGTCCCATGGTATACCATCTACAAGCTGGAGAACTAGGAATGCTGGTGGCATAATTCAACCCTGGGGTCCACAGGCCAAGAATCAGGAGCCCTGATGCCCAAGAGAAGTTGGACATGCCAGTTCAAGAAAAGAGAGAGAGACTTCACTCTTCCTCTGCCTTTTTATTCTATTTGAGACCTCAGCGGATTGGATGATGCCTGTCCACATTAGTGAGGGCAGATCTACTTTACATGGCCTACTGATTCAAACCCTAATCTCTTCCAGAAACAACCTCACAAGCATATCCAGAAAAACTGTTTTATCAACTAATTGGTCATCCCTTAGTCCAGTTGAGTTGACACATGAAACTTATCATCATAGTGGTTATGCTTTTTTATTTTCAGAAACTGACATTGATTGAGTGTAACTCTAAACTCAAAATTCTAGTGTCTACATTGTCTTATTGTTGAAAAATAAGCTACCTTTGAGTATATCCTTATCTCAAATTTTGTATAGCAGTTTGGTTTGCCTGTCACCATCAATCAATGTTTCCATACCTGTAACAATTCAGCCAATGTCATTCTAAGTCAGAAGGAAATAACTTTATCCCCAGGCATTATTGCAATATGTTTCAAAAATTATAGATCTATTTATAGGTGATGTGAAACATTCTTCACATTTATAGCCACTTAATTGTTGCTTTAATAGAGAAGTTAGCCTTGACTGTGAACTGGATCCTTTGAGAGGCTTATTTATGGAGAACACAAATGCCTCTTTTCAAGGATTCCAAGGTGCCAATACACTTTGACTTAGCTTTGAGTTGCTCCCAACTGAAGATCTAAAACTGAACATTAAAGAAAGAATTTCAGTTTTCACTGAAATGTGGAAATTGATGACCATAAATTTTAGCACTGTAGAGTTTTTTCCATTACCTTTCTCTGGAGAGAGTCTTGTCAATGGGAACTAAACGACATGCATCATCTTGTGTTTTCCTCTAAAACTCTCACTGCTAAAAGAGAACAGCATGTTCAGAGTTTCCACAGAAAATTATTATATTACCTTGTGTTCCCTTATTCCATTTCCTGAGTCTGACTCAGACATAGGAAAAGGGGCAACCTGACTTACCTATAAAGAAAATTTGACAAAACCTCACATTTCTTTAAACCATTACATTTTCCAGGTCTGACAAAGTTATTGAATAAAAGAAACTATAAAGGATGGAAAATGACATAAACTCAGTTATCTCCAGTTTACGAAAAAGGATAAGTAATCTAAGTGACATCCTAACTTTTGGTTTTGGAACACGTGAGGTATCATAGTAATTTGAAATGGTTCTATCTTTCCAGAGACGATAAATTCAGCTTCTACAAATAATAAATAGATAGGCCAGACATGGTTAGAAGAAAGAACATATTTGAAGTCAGAGACCTGAGCTTCTGGCTCGTTCACGTGGTTAATTACCCTTGGGCATTTTTTTTCCATATATAAGATAATAAAAATAATAACACATACTTGTGGTAGATTGATTGCATTAAGGACCATAATTAATGGCATCTCTGTAGCAACATCTTTTCCCTCACACTATAACTCTGAGATCAGCCATGTGACTTGTTTTCGCCAATGGGACAGTATCAAATAATGCAATCTGAGGCTTGAAAAAGTGCTTCTGCTCTTTCTCTTGCTCTCCTGCCTTTATCATGAGAACATGCCCAAACTAGGGGATAAAGCATGTGGAACAGAGTCAAGACAGCCTACTTTGTGCAGTCAAGGCCCAAGGAATGTGAGAGAACCTAGCTAAGGCAATCAGAGCTGCCTAGGTGATGTGCAACTGATTGCAGATGCATGAATGTGCCCCACCAAACTCAGCAGAATTGTGCAGTCAGTGATCAACTCATGACCAAAGATAAATGATTACTGTTTTATGCCACTAAAGTTTTATGATGGTTTGTTATGCAACAGTAGTGAACTGATAAAATACTTCACTGTAGGAATTAAATGAGACAGTGCACGTGAATGACCTTTGCAAACTGTGAAGTAATATGAGTTAAAAATATGCTAAGGATCAATGAGTTACTGGAGATCAGGACATGGAAGAGCCATAAGATGTAGATTTTAGTTATTTCCAGCATCCATCCAAATATTCAATTTAGTTTGTCAATTTTATTTTGCTGTTGTTGTTTAAAGTGATATATATTTATTGTGGCCATCTATTTATGTGCCTAAATGGCTTAGAAGTTCTCATCACTTATAAACTATTATTTGAAAAGGAAACAGTAGAGAAAAAGCCCAATGCCAAAAACTAGACATGGAAGAAGTTCACCAGATTGTGTTCACTTAAATAATTTAAGTGCAGAAAATTTTCATTAGCAAGCAGAGAAGAAGTTTTTCCTTAGCAAGTTATTAATAGTTTGGCTTGACCAAAGTTAAGGCAAAGAAAAGTCCAAGAAGAAAATTACACATTTGATATTATTTAACACTAATTTATGGCATATTTTTACACTCCTGAATATTTTTTTAAAATTAGATGCTGCAGAAATAAATAAGAAATGAATCCTTGATTTCTGAGTAGACTTCTCCAAAAGTTTATTTTTTAAAGTAGGCCTTTTGGATTTTGGAGCACGTTTTTCCAATATCAACAAAGATATATTCTGAGGGCAACCTACACAAGCCTGTTTAACAGCAATAATATAACAAATATATACTGGGAAACTTACCTAAGCCTGGCTCTGTTCAAAGGGATAGAGATATATTAGTGAATAAAGTAGATAAATATTCTTGATTTCATGGATATTACATTCTATCGGGGGGACAAAAATAAGAAAGACACATAAGTAAATATGTAGCACAGTATCTGGCAATAAGTGTTATGGGAAAAAAAGATCAGGCAGGGGAGATGGAGTGTGTCAGTAGGGCTGTCATTTTAACTAGATGGTTTTCACTGCAGTGGCTGAAGAAATGGGCCAGAAGCTGGGAAAACAGACAAAAAGAACAATCCTTTGTGGTTGACGAAGGATTATTTCTGGTGGTTTGAAATTCCTTTTCCTGCTCTATTCTCTCACCTTAAGGCCATAGTTTTCATTCCAGATTTGTTGAGATAAGAAATAGAGACAAAGTAGGAATGTGTGAGGAGGGCACAGCAGCTGAGGGAGAAGTGGATAGTTCCTGAGATGGTTGCTTACATCAGGGTAAATCATAGGACATGGAACTTAGATTTTTCTCTCCTATAATGTACTTTTGTACATCAATGTCTTTTCTCTTTTTCAGAGCGTGCATTACTTAAAGTTAGGAAATGAGTGTATGCTGGGGAAAAAATTAAGGGGGTTACTAATGTGCTGAACTAAGAACCCCAAAATGTCTTCAGGATATTATCTCATATGAGCTGACAGAACCCTTCATATTGGGTGTCTGTTGCCTTTTAAACTGTTCTACAACGTGGTGTCTTGAAACAGCAATTTTATCCTGCTCAAGATTTTGTAGGTCAAGAATTAGGCTCCCTTGTGGCCAGAGGATCCACTTACAAGATATCAGACTCACATGACCGGAAAGTTGGTGTCGACTGTTGTCTGGGAACTCAGCAGGTCTTCAGTCTGGGGCCTCAGTTCTTCTTTATGGGGCTTCTACCTGGGGGTGCTTGGGCTTCCTCACAGCATGGTGGCTAGGTTTCAGGAGTGAGCATTTCAATATTGTATGGTCTCATTTATATGTGGAATCTAAAATAGCTGAACTCAGAAATAGAGAGTAGAATAGTGGTCACCAGGGGCTGGGTGGTGGAGGGAATTGGAGAGATGTTAAAGAACGCAAACTTGAAACCTGAAGATGAATAAGTTCTGGACAATGCATAGCACAGTGATTATAGTCCAGGATACTTTTTATATACTTCAAAATTGCTAACAGAGGCTGGCCCTGGTGGCTTACTGGTTAAGTTTGCACGCTCAGCTTCTGCGGCCCAGGGTTTCACCGGTTTGGATCCTGGGAGTGGACATGGCATCGCTCATCAGGTCATGCTGAGGTGGCGTCTCACACAGCACACCAGAGGCACTCACAACTAGAATATACAATTATATTCTGGGGGGCTTTGGGGAGAAGAAGGAGGAAGAGGAGGAGGAGGAGAAGATTGGTAACAGATGTTAGTTCAGGTGCCAATCTTCAAAAAAAAAATTGCTAACAGACTTGATCTTAAATGTTCTCACCACAAAAAGGAAATGATAATTATGTGACTTGATAGAGGTGTTAGCTAAAACTGTGGTGATAATCATATTGCAATATATAAATCTATCAAATCAACATGTTGCACATCTTAAACTTACACAATGTTATACGTAAATTTTATCTCGAAAGAAAAAAAAGAGTGAGTGTTACTCGAGATAGTACTGAATATGTCAGTTTCATAAGGCTTGGGCTGAGAAACAGTGCCACTTCTGCAGTATTCTGTTTGTTAAGGCAATCACAGAACACCCACAAAATTAAGGGGGAGGGGTGTAGACGCCCACCTTTCCATGGTTAAATTAAAATGTTGAATGAAAATGTGTGTTATTCCTACTAAATCGTCAACAATCTTTGAATTTTAAGACTCATCTTGTTTACTAGGTCTAAGACAGTGCTTAAGGTCGTCATTGTAAAAGCTAATTTATTGAATTGAACAATGATTTTATATTGCTCAATTTTCGAGGGGAAGTGTGAAAGATGCTTTCCAAAAATTGAGAGAGAATAAACTACATAGGATCTTTCTTATGTTGATTGTTTCACGTTAAGCGGTCCATGTTACTTCCCCAAAGCTATTTTCCTTTCATTGCAGGTATGCTTGACTGACCAACCAGACACGAGCTGTAAAAATCAGAGGGAGAGAAATTGCTTTAGTGGATTCAAAGGCAGGAAAGAATGTTTTCTGCATCGTGAGCCACTAAGCTGCAGGTTCCGAGGGCTGCTGCGTATTGGAGATCCCTGAACAAATCTGATAGCCCAGAAAGACAAGACAGGCATAAGGCCAAGCTACAGGGTAGAAGTGTCAGAAGAGTTTTAAAAGTGAGTCATGCAGTGTTGATTTTAACTCAATGTTGTGCTTAGGTATGGAAAAAACCATTCATCATTATTTCACTGAAAACAGTGCTCGGTGCTCAGCTGGAGTACAGTCTTGTGAGGCTCGTGGAAAACTTACCTTTCATTTTTGTCTGTATGGTAAATGCTGTTTAGAGCAGGGTATGCAGAGGTTAAAAGAACTTTTTAAGAACAAAAGTTGACAAACATGTCTGAAAGCAAAATGTGACTGACAGCTCATGGCTGCCTAGAGATGGGACTCAGTAGTCTCTGTATAGTGTGTAATTCTTTCTTTATCTAGAAGGTCAGGAAGAATTTTCAGGGTGGAATGGGTCCCTACATTTCCAGAGAAGACCAGGAAATCCCTGTTCCTGGGAACTCAAGAGAAATTTGCTTTTTTAAAAAAGGCTTTATAATTCGATCAGAAATTGTGATGAAAGAGGAAGCAAGAAATTTGTCACTTTCTACAAGCTTTTGTTGTTTTAATCAGCAGGGCAACAGACAATGGGCAAGTTGGCAATTTAGAGCAAACTTAGAGGTCATTCTCTAATGGTTGGATGAGCTGGTTTATGTCAGAGGTCTGACTTAAAAAAAATATAATTGTGAGGCTTATGACAGTATCTTTGGGATAGCCTTAGTTAGAAGTCTTGAAAAATTTAACCTTAAGAGAGTCTGGAATCTAAAAAGAGACAGAGAGGAGAGGAACTGACTCCTACCTTTACAGGAGAGTTTCCTTCCTGCCTACTGCTTTCCCTGTTGGTTATGAAGTGTTTATCTCCCAACTTTGGCTTTGTGATGCTGTGGTTGGGACTCTGCAAATCACAGTTCCCTCTTGCCAGCTAGCTCCTATTGGGCACTATTAAGATGAGGAACTAGAGAGAAATTGGAAGGGTGAAAGAGGAAAAGATGCTTGCTCCTGCTTTTTTGTTTCCTGATCTCAAGACCACTCTAGCAAATGTACTTCATTTTGAACATGGCAGTTGGGTCCTGTAGCAGCAGGTGTCTCCAGGTTCCATTTCCTTTTTCATATTCCTTGTACCAGCCTCACTGAACCTTTCCAGATGACCAGCACTTAACAACTAATGACGTTCCCCGTAAGTCTGAGTGCTGCTTCCACAGGGGTCCTCCTCTAAACTCTTGAGGTTCCAGTGCTGCTCGTAGTGCCCTCTTCTTAGAGGTGTATATCCAGTTCTTTCGGATCTTTCTTTTAAGCTTCTAAGTTCTTTGTAGCCTAGGGCAGTAGCTGCTTCTTGCAGTTACCACTTCTGTGATATTTCACTCTTTACTTTTTGCCCTTTTACTCCTTTTATCTTATTCATTAATTCTCTATATTAAATCTCTGTTAACATCACTGATAACTATGACCGATACATCTATTTCACAGGAATGTATACAGTAGGACCCAGTGCTACTCCGGTTTTGCCATAGAGGTGCAGAGCCTGAACTTTTCCTATCTACTCCACACTAAGATACAACAATAATGTTAATCCTAAAGTCTTGCCATAGGGTAGTTGATAATCAACTGGCTAAACAAGCTAAAGGAGGAAGAAAACATGGTGCATTCTGGGGAGGGGTCATTATTTAACTTACTCAGAACTTCAGGGCTCTGCCAAATCTCCAAGGGTCAGTATTTTCTCACATGAAATTCTCTTTAGAATCCTTTTATTCACAACCCCTGCCCCCCAGCTGTAAATGTCATCCCATGGTGTTCTGGTTTACATGTATGTCCCTCAGAATTTGATTTTGTCCTTGATCCCTATCAGCATTCTTCCTCCTATTCAACAGGTGGATGAAGTGAAGTAAAGTAGAGGAGCCGGAGTAGGAATGAATTTCCTGAGTGACTAGGAAATGACCCCCTTAAGAAGACATGAAACAGGGTGTCCAGAGGACAGTTTAAGGATATCTCATTCAGAGAGTGTGTACCAGGAAATTTTTCCCGCAAGATGTACATCTGAGTTGAATCTTGAAGGATGAACTGGCATTAACAAGATGAAAAGGGAGAAGCAGGTAGGCTGTTGAACTAGAGAAGATGTACCTAAATATCCAGGTAAAAGGAGTGAATTTGTAACATTTTGGCATACTATTACATAGCAGATGGGAAGGACAAAATCAAATTGGCTTTCCTGCCATATCTATTTTCGAAGGCCAGAAAGACTTTTGGGAACAGAATATTAAATACATATCAGGATACATAGAATTTTAATTGACTTTCATCAAAGTATATAATTTATATTATCTTGTTTACTAATTATTTGGGGTAGATATATACTATTTTCTCATTAGACTAAGAATAGAGACTGTCAAATACTATTTTGTGTCCACCCACCATTACTTACACAATGACATATAAATAACTTAATAGATGCATATGAAATTAATAAATGAAAAAAATTAATGAAACTTTCAAAACACCACTATGTGCCATGAAAATGGCCCAGTGAGACCAGCATTCTATCTTGAAGAAGAGCATGTTTTTTCATTTTGTGATATTGGTCTCAAAAGGCAAGAAATTTACCACTTCATACAGAATTCCCAACTACCTTCTTAACAAAATTTCAATATAGATTTTGTTAATGATTGGTTCAGGAATATTTTTCCATATATAATTGCAAGACTTTTTTTCAGTTGTCAAAGAGGAGTTTGATTTGTGGTAAAATAATTTAGTTAATATTTACCACTTTGGGGATGTTCAGCATCCAGACATGCTTCTTAGTTGCATTCTCCTATTGATTTAGAGACCTTTTACTTGAAGGCAGTGGTCACCTCCTACTGTATGAACTGAGGGAGATATGACCCCTTCTCCGTTTATCTCAGTAAAATCAGACTGTAAAGCTATGACATAGGTTTGGCCAACAGGTGTTATTTGTAGGACTTTGAATCTTGAGCAAATGATAGCACAATACAGTGCTTGTTAAAGTTGTGTGATAGCCCTCCAGAGCTTGCTGCTATCTGTCAAGTTTTCATACTTGGTCCTCCAGTCTTCCAATATCATTCCAATAAATTCTCTTTTTACTTCAGATTATCTGTGTCATTTTCTGTTGTTTGCAACCAAACGCCTAGATCATATAGACGGTTTTGTTAAAGATGTAAGCAAACATATTCTTTATCTTCATTTGAAACTTATTGCTTTAAAAAAGTACAAATACTGTAAAGTGGAATTTTGACCCCCAAAAAGAGCATTTCTGTTTTTAATATCAACCATCTGTGAACAAGTTTCCCACTGGATACAAAGGTTTTTGATGGGTATTTTAAATGTCTTCAAGAGACATAGACATTTTTGAATGGAGAATTCAGGGTTTCCCCAGTGATTGTGATGAGTGTCCAGATGGTGTCCTGATAGCCACTTAGCAGAGTCCTTTAACAACAACGATTAACAGCTAATTACATTTAATGCCTTGAAAGGAGTCCAGCAGTATTCATCTGATCAGAAATTCATCCCTGGGTACCTCCAGAAGAGAGAAAAGACTTCCAGCATAGCCATCTGGATGCTCTTTTTACCCCCTGCTCTTGCCACTGAAGAGGGTTTAGTGATGTCCACGACTCCTTTTGGAGTACATATTCTGCTTCTGGAAGCTGCTTAAAGAGTGGGCCTTGCTGAATTAGAGTGGCTTTTATCCCATCAAAGGCAAGAGTCAAGCTGCATGAAAATCCTCTGTATGGATGGAGAGGACAAGAGAGAAAGCTTGAAAACCTGCACCAGACATTGTGGTGATCCTAGGAGTCAGGACACACAAAAAACCATGCCAGAACAAAGTTGGAACAAAATGCCTCAACTGTTTAATTCAAGGAAACGTATATTGCTTCTCCTCATATTTTTCTCTACAAATGCAATTTCTCTTCACATAGTATGTACACAAGAAATTAGCATTATAATAAAACTTGGTCAATTTATAGACTCAGTTTAGAATTCATGACAATTCTGATAGAAATTGGCATGGAACATACATTTTTTCATTGTATGTCGTTTACTTTCCTATTTAAATGGAAGCTCAGCCCACCTGACATGTATAACTAAGGTCAAGTACTTCCTCAGTGGGAGACAACTGAGCATGATGTAGTAATCTGCTATCTGGCAACTATGTCGGTGCCACTGTTTACAAGAGTCCAGAATCTAGACAGTTGGGTCATTTGTAGGCAGCAGGTGGCCAAGAGGTGAAATGTAATAACTTTTCCCCTCTGGAAATGGCCTCAAAACACAGTGGGGGGCCTAAGAGCCCGTGTCTGCGTTGTTGAATCCCACACTTTTGGTTATAAAATTGACAAGCTGAGCCAACTGGATTTCCTTTCCTGGAAATGTCAGTTTTGGAAGAGGAAGGCAGAAAGACTGTGACTTTTGAAACTGGGTCACATAATGGCAATACTATAGAATGAAAGCTCTTCCTGTATATTTTTATGTGTACTTAAAGCATAGTTTTAGGTTTTGATAAACAGTGTTTTTATTATCCTTTTTGGTAGATAGTCCACAATTTCAATTTGGACTTTTTTTTTTTTTTTGAGGAAGATTACTCCTGAGCTAACTGCTGCCAATCCTCCTCTTTTTGCTGAGGAAGACTGGCCCTGAGCTAACATCTGTACCCACCTTCCTCCCACTTTATATGTGGGATGCCTGCCACAGCATGGCAGGCCAAGCGGTGCCATGTCTGCATCTGGGATCCAAACCGGCAAACCCTGGGCCACCGAAGCGGACCATACACACTTAACCGCTCGCCACCGGGTAGGCCCCTGGATTTTTTTTTAATCCATGTGTTTGTATCAGTCAATACAGGATAGATTAACACTAACTTCACATCCATTAGGATCAGTCCATGGCTGTGCTCCGTTAATGCTTGCTCAGAATCATCTGAAATGTTGCCAGTCAATGCAGCACACATTTGAGAGGAACAGAATAGCACTTTAAATACTTCCACTCACATTTTATTGGCTAATCAAAGTCACATTACCATGCCTAATTCCAAGAGTGTAGGGAAACACAATCCTATTGTGTCCTGGAATGACAAAAAGTAGAAATACGAGAAATATTGATGCAAGGCACTCTTGCAACACATCAGTTGGAGGAATTTTTGTTCTTGGTTTTCTGATGACCAGAAAATGTTGCCAGTACTCTTTCTAAAGTTTGGAATTTATTGAAGTTTGCTGACTGGTTGAATATTGATCAATTTTTGTGACTGTTTCATGAACACTTAAAGAAAGTATACTACCTATATTCAAGGTATGGAATTTTATATATATATCAATTACATATATTTTTTATTTATGATATTTAATTTTTAAGAATATATTGTGTCCATTTGATCTGCCATGAACTGAGAGAAGAAAATGCAAACCCATTATTTTAAGTATTTCTGGTAATCTTTTTATCTTCTGTGATTTTTGCTTTGTAAATGTTGTTTGGTGCATATATTAATAACTGTTATTCCTTCATTATAAGTTGTACATAATTATATTCTATTTTTCCAATTTATACATCTTCCCCTGAATTCAACATTTTCTGACTTTAAGGTAACAACTTGTGATATTTTTCAAACACATTTCAATCAGTGTTTTCCCCTACCACTAATAGGTTACTGATGACCACCACTTTAGCTACATTGATCACTCTGTCTTCCTTGAAAGACTATTTTTGCTTGTCTTCCAGAGTGTCAGATCATCTAATTTTCCTTCTATCTCACTCATTGCTAATTATTTTCCTGTCTTCTTTTGCTGTTTTCTTCTCAACTTCTGAAACTTCTAAATTAGTTGGAATGCTCCAAAACTCCCTCCTTGGGACTCTTGTCTTCTCATTCTATACTCCCACTTCTGGTGATGCCATCTAGCCTCACGGTTTAAATACCATCTATACTGTATCAGTCAGGGTCCAATCAGGATACTGAAGTCACACCAGTCATTTTAACAGAAAGAATTTGACATAAAGAATTAATAGCTAGGCATAAATTTGTTGATTATGTTACCAATAATTATCGTTCTAAGATACTCTATATGGAAACATTTTCAGCAAGTAAAGTTTTTTAAAATTTAATTTCATTGTTTTATTGAGGTCATATTGATTTATAACATCATGTAATTTCAGATGTATATCATTATATATCAGTTTCTGCATAGACTGCATCATGCTCACCAATAGGCTAATTTTTAATCTGTCACCATACACATGTGCCCCTTTACCCTTTTCCCCCTCCCCCGACATCCTTCTCTTCTGGTAACTACTAATCTGTGCTCTTTATCCATGTGTTTGTTTATCTTCCACATATGAGTGAAATTATGCAGTGCTTTGTTTGTCTTTCTCTGTATGGCTTATTAAGCATGATATCCTCAAGGTCCATCCATGTTGTTGCAAATAGTACAATTTTGTCTTATTTATTGCTGAGTAGTATTCCATTGCGTGTGTGTGTGTGTGTGTGTGTATATATATATATATATATGTATATATACACACACACATATATACACACATGCCCATATATATTTGGTACATACACACACATCTTCTTTATCCATTCATCAGTTGATGGGCACTTGGGTTGCTTCCGAAGATTTAATACCTATCTTTCTCAAACTAGTCTGAAAAACTGAAGAAGATGGATGCTCCCTGACTCATTCCATGAGGCCAACATTACCCTCATACCAAAACCAGACAAAGACAACACAAAAAATGAAAATTATAGGCCAATATCTCCAATGAACATAGATGAAAAATCCTCAAGAAAATATTGGCAAACCAAATAAAGTAATACATTAAAAGAATCATGCACCATGACCAAGTGGGATTTATACCAGGGACACAGGGATGGTTAAACGTCTGCAAATAAATCAATGAGATATACCACATTAACAAGATCAGGAATAAAAATCACATGATCATCTCAATAGATGCAGAGAAAGCATTAGATAAGACCTAACATCCATTTATGATAAAAAATCTCAATAAAATGGGCATAGGAGGAAAGTACCTCAACATAAAGGCCATATGTGACAAGCCCAGAGCCAAGATACACTTGATGGTAAAAAACTGAAAGCCATTCCTCTGAGAACAAAAACAAGACAAGGGTGCTCACTCTTGTCGCTCTTATTCAACATAGTATGGGAGGTTTTGGCCAGAGAAATTAGGCAAGAAAAAGAAACAAAAGGTATCCACATTGGAAAGGAAGAAGTAAAATTCTCACTGTTTGTGGATGACATGTTTCTATATATAGAAAACCTTAAAGAATCCACCAGAAAACTATTAGAAATAATCAACAACTACAGCAAAGTTGCAGGGTATAAAATCAACATACAAAAATCAATTGCATTTCTATACATTAATAATGAAATAGCAGAAAGAGAATTCAAGAATACAATCCCATTTACAAACACAACAAAAAGAATAAAATATCTAGGAATAAATGTAACCAAGGAAGTGAAAGACGTATATGCTGAAAACTATAAGACATTATTGAAAGAAATCGAAGAAGACATAAAGAAATGGAAAGTTATTCCATGCTCATGGATTTGAAGAAGAAACATAGTTAAAATGCCCATATTATCTAAAGCAATCTACAGATTCAATGCAATCCCAATCAGAATCCCAATGAAATTCTTCATGGAAATAGAACAAAGAATCCTAAAATTTAAATGGAACAACAAAAGACCCTGAATAACCAAAGCAATCCTAAGAAAAAAGAACAAAGCTGGGGGCATCACAATTCTTGACTTCAAAATATACTACAAATCTATAGTAATCAAAACAGCATGGTACTGGCACAAAAACAGACACACAGATCAATGGAACAGAGCTGAAAGCCCAGAAATAAAACTACACACCTATGGACAGCTACTCTTCAACAAAGAAGCAAACAACATACAATGGAGAAGGGAAAGTCTATTCAATAAATGGTGTCGGGAAAACCGGATAGCCACATGCAAAAAAATGACAGCAGACTATTATCTTACACTATACACAAAAATTAACTCAAAATGAATTAAAGACTTGAATGTAAGACCTGAAACCATAAAACTCCTCAAAGAAAATATAGGCAGTACGCTCTTTGACATCAGACTTAGCAGCATCTTTTTGAATAGCATGCCTCTTCAGGCAAGGGAAACAAAAGAAAAAATAAATAAATGAGACTACATCATACTAAAAAGCTTCTGCAAGGCAAAGGAAATCAAGAAGAAGAAGAAAAGACAACCTACCAACTGGGAAAAATATTTCAAATCATACTTCCAACAAGGGTTTAATTTCCAAAATATATAAGTAACTCATACAACTCAACAACAGAAAAACAAACAACACAATCAAAAAGTGGGCAGAGGATATGAACAGACATTTCTCCAAAGAAGATATACAGATGGCCAACAGGTACATGAAAAGATGTTCAATATCACCAATTATTAGGGAAATGCATATCAAAACTATAATGAGATATCACCTTATACCTATCAAAATGGCTATAATTAACAAGACAAAAAATAGCAAATGTTGGAAAGGAGGTGGAGAAAAGAGAACCCTCATACTCTATTGGTGGGAATGCAAACTGGTGCAGCCACTATGGAAAACAGTATGGAGATTTCTCAAAAAGTTAAAAATAGAAATACCATACGATCCAGCTATCTCACTACTGGGTATCTATCCAAAGAACATGAGATCAACAATTCAAGGAGACTTATGCGCCCCTATGTTTGTCGCAGAATTATTCACAATAGCCAAGACATGGAAGCAAGTGGAGTTTTTAAGAGGCTGAGGGTTGAGCATTTTGAGTTGTCCTTTCCAAGTATAATATTTTTTCCCACATGTGAGCCACATTTCTCCCTGTGAAAGTGCTGAACACGTCTGAGTATGTAGACTATGCCAATTATACTCTAGGCATTGGCACAAATTCTCTAAGATCCTCTTAATTTTCACTTGTCTATGTGCTATTCTTTGGTCTTTACTTCATTGGAGAGGTAAGGAGGTAAGCGTATAGAGATTTGAGTTTGACCATTGTTATAGAAATAAGTGAAGCCTTTCAGTCTACTTTGGATCTAAGCCTCTCAGAATCATTTGGATAAGGCAGAAGATGTTCTTCTCAAGGTCCATACTAGTTCAATAGAGTCCTGTATTGGAGTGCGGAATAGAAGTGTAGCCAGGAATATGTTCCTTTGCCATGCTCTTCCTCTGTGTCCATATGTTCCTTGGGAATTTGCTTGACAAAAGCCGAACTGACCATCTATTTAGTTACAAATATCAACTAGTATCAAATTTAACACTACTTGTAATTTTTTCTAATGTTTTGTGTAGTTAGAAAGAAGAAAACAAATATGACAATAAGAAACAATGTTAAATTTTGATTATGTTTTCTTCTGTCTTGGTGTGGGATTTTCTTATTGTACTCTTTTGAAAAATTATGTAACTATTGTAATTTTGTCCATTTTTTATGCATGTTTTTGCACTCTTTGTGTTATCAAAATGTAATTATTTGCATTTACATACTCAGATAAATACATTTAATTAAAATAAAATACTGGCCAAAGAAATATAACAAATATAATAAATAATGATATTAATAGTGCTTTTCTTCTCAAGTGCTTTGTTCTATGTCAAGTTATTTTGACCTCATCACAATCTCATGAAATATTCTGGGCGGTGCTATCCTCTTGATGTTACAGAGGAAGACACCGAGGCCAAGAGATGTTAAATGACTTGTTGGAGGTTAGAGTTTAGGTTATTTTAATCCCACATTGTTGTGAGGGCTGAGCACTCCATGTTTCCCACAACAACTTCCATTTTCTTACTCAAGTTGATGCTAAGAACCATTCACTGGTTAGACTATTTTAATTTCTACAACAACAGAACAGTGTTTGACCTTCTGAATTGGCTTTTATAAAAGCTAATGAGGTTTTAAGCTGCCTGAGAGATTTGAGATGAAAGATTTTCCCAGGTCTTTTACATGTTGTAAACATACAGCAGGCAGGAAACAGAACTTGTTTTTGTACATTGTGAGGTACGGTACGGGGGAGGGATTAATAAGCACGGAGGAGTGAATTGCCTGTGGGTACATTTAATGTTCAAGAGCTTCCAATAATTTTCACAGTTCTGTCCTTACCTCAGTCAGGTACACAATGAATCGTTTGGTCTCTCATCATCCTCTGTCAGTGATTACACACCTATGGTCTGAGAGCCATGCGTATCCAACAGGAGGTAGAAAACAAGAGCAGAGATCACCCTCTGTCTCGGAGTTTCTTTAGTGTTTCTACTCATGGATGCCACTGCTTTACATTCTCTCAGCTGGTGGATTCTGTACCTGCCTTGACCTTCAAGATTCTGTTGAGCTCCAGCCTTGCCTTAAACCATGGATTTAACCCTTTCATGCTCTGCTCTCTGCTGACCTCAGACTTCTGTTTTATGAGTCCCACTTTGCAGGACTTGCTGGGTTCCTGACCCATTGCCTCCTCTGACTTCAAATTCATGTCTGCTCAGATCTAGTTGGAATTCATAAATCCTCATTTTGCTCCTGATGATTGCTGCCTTCATCAGTCCTTGGGCACAATACTTTATGCTTTAATTTGGTTATTCTATGGTTTTACTGATAATTCTCTCTCAGAGTTATCTGCTAGTTATCTGAGAATGAAGGTGAAATATACAGTAAAACCTGAAATGATTGCAACCATATGATGATGTTTCTGAGGGAAAAAACACATAATAAAAATTTCTGCCTTTTAGAGAATGAACTTTTCTCCATTGAGTTCACATCATATTTGAATCTGGAAAATACATCTGTTTATCAAAATTCAAAATGAGGTTTCAAATCCTTTCCCATTCCCCACTCAATAGTTGTAGTAAGGGGAAGATCCTAAAGAACTTGGATAGGAGAGGCAAAAATTCAGAGCAGTGCTTCAGGCTCACTGGGTAGCAAGGGCAACCTTTCTCTAAATATCAGTTTCTCAAATTTGGCTGTGCTTTTGATGTTGGGCCGGAGATCTTGCTAAACTAGGCCTAAGCTTCTTAGGCCCCACCTAGAATATCTTAGGGCAACATCATCAGAAAATCTGAATTTTTAACAATTCTCTAAGTGATTCTGATGCACTGGGCCAAAAGATAGGTATATGAAAACCTCTGCTCTTTGTAACTGGGGGTAACAATTATGCAGATCATAATTGAGAGAAAGAAAAATCTTAAAAAGATACAGTTGATAAAGACTCTATATTTAACTGTCTGACAAAAAAAGCAATTGAAAGGAGACAGAGAATTCTCTGCAGTTATTATTAAAGCCCCTGATACAAGAAGTTGAGCAACCTCCAAAGTTAATTGTTAAGAGTTTGAAACATGGAAGAAGAGGATCAGTGAATGATTATAGTGAGGTCAAAATAGTAGACAGATTAGAAGAGATCCATTTCCCTTACCAACACCTAGATAAGGATTTCACCAGTTTACTACTAAAGATGGATTGAGAGTTAATGTTGGATCACAGGATTTTGTAGTTTACGTTTATTGTTACATCTTTATAGCTCTTTTCTCATTGCACGTGTTTCATTGTTCCTTATTGACGATGTCACTTCATCACGAGTGTCTTCTTTTCAAAAAAATATAATTCCAAAGTAAAACATCCCTCAGTTATTTTTATAGATAGGTAAATCATCATTGGATAGGTCCTGAGTGGCAATTGCAGTCAAGAATTTGGCGTCCAGGGACTGGTCCCATGGCCGAGTGGTTAAGTTCATGCGCTCCGCTTCCCACAGCCCAGGGTTTCGCTAGTTTGGATCCTGGGCTTGGACATGGCACCACTCGTTAGGCCATGTTGAGGCGGTGTCCCACATGCCACAACTAGAAGGACCTACAAATAAAAATACACAACTATGTGCCAGGGGGATTTGGGGAGAAGAAAGCAGAAGAAAAAAAGAGGAAGATTGGCAACAGTTGTTAGCTCAGGTGCCAATCTTAGGGGAAAAAAAAAAGAATTTGGCATCCAGAGTGGGAAAAGCAGAAATGTAGCTCCTCTGACAAAATTCTAACTTAGTAAAACTTGCTCTGTTGAGAATGATCTGGGGTGATATTCAAAAACAACTGATACGGCAATATAAATTAATGTACAAATAGAAATGCACTGAAAATTCCTTTTATCCTTTAAGTTAAATATCTGAGTGTATGTGTATAAAATCATACAATTGCTTACTTAATGACATAAAACATTTATCCAATTTAATAATTTTCAAATCAGTTGTTAATTTGTTTAGAAATTAATAGCATGATCTGTTGTTTGTTATAGCTTTCACTGACCAAATGTTGTTCTTGTCTGAGCCATGAGTTGATGCTGGGATGGGTGGTGAATAGGTTCCTGGCAGCTGTACTTTTTGCGTCTTAGAGGCAGCTGTCTGCCCTGCCTACATGTGTGGAGAGCTTGAGTTTCAACCAGTCATGGAAGGTGGGAAAACCGAGGGAAGAAAGACGTGGTACTGTCCTTTAAAACGGCCTCCTGGAAGCCCCGCACAACATTTTTCTTTACATCTCTTTGACTAGTACTTAACTACGCAGTCACACGCAGGAGCAAGGGAGCTTGAAAAGTTTAATCTTTAAACTGAGAAGCTATATTTCTATCCCATAATCAAAATGATAGCTAAAAACTGGATGTTGGAGACAACTTTCACTCTGCTACACTTCCCTTTAATTCATTCCCCTATTTCTTTAAGGATGGTAGCAAAAGCACAAGGACATAAAGAAGCAGATGAAAAATATGGAATGTCCATTCAAGCTATCATTTGAAGGTATTTTGATTTTGGCTTACAAACTTTTGAAAACACTTGCCAGGAACACCTTTCTTCCATCAGAGTACTAAAAGATCTGCATCCTCTGGTCCTACCCTCACAGAAATTCTTGGCCTGGACTTTGATGCTCAATATAATAATGACAATATTTTCAGTGTATATGGTTTGAAGTCTTTAGGGGACGAAAATAGAGATCTGCAGTTCTGGATATTGCTGAGTAGGTTTGATGTGTTTGAGAGAAACAAACTGAGAGTAACATCAAGTACACAGCTGTTGATCCAGACCCTCAACTCAGCCACATCCAACTGTGAGAGTTTTATAAGAAGAAACTACATCCTCCAAGAACTCTAGTCTGAGATGAAAAAGTAACAAAAACAAATTCATTTATGTAAGCATGCCAAACATTTTCATACTGCACAGATATATTTTATTTATGTATGTATATATTTATTTATTTGTGGTGAGGAAGTTTAGCCCTGAGCTAACATCTGTGCCAATCTTCCTTTATTTTGTATGTGGGTAGCCTGCCACAGCATGGCCTCCAATGAGTGGTGTAGGTCTGCGCCTGGGAACTGAACCCAGGTTGCTGAAGTGGAGTGTGCCAAAATTAATCACTAGACCACTGGGTCAGATCCTACAGATACGTTTTAATTGCCTCCTATTAATCCTGTTGGTGAGGGAGGGATTCCCATCCTAGGGTTATGGGGATAGCCAAACACACGGCACTGGACACTGGACAGATGAGCTCGACTATAGTTTGTTAGTCACATATAATCATAGCCTGGAAGAGGAGAACACCGTATGCCACACAGGATCGCACAGGGGTTGGGCCTGGAAACCGAGTCAAGGGGCTTTCTAACAGTAAGAGGGTGAGGTGCCTCCTGGCTCCCATGGGAGGATGTGATTAGCTTTCTGCAGGTTGGCAGGATATCGAAACCCGCTCCTCAGGGATGAGTGGGAACTGTGCTGGTCTCTTTGCCAAGGAGGACTGTTTGGCTAGGGGACTTTATCTCAGGGAGCAGATTGGGGAGGGGAACTTTCAGTTATATCATTCAAGGCCCTCCCAATTTTACCAGATGTTAAGGGAGCACATAATATTGAGCCTTAACTTTAAGCCTTATACCACATGCTATAGATTTCATTGGGCTGGGAGTTTCTTTCTACTCCTTCCTGGAGATAAAGTTGAACAGAGAGACTTAAGTCTTTTTAATTTTACCTCTGTTTGCTCAAGTATGGTGAATATTCAATGCTTGACTAAATTTCTTTTTCTTTTAAAAGCATATTAATATTTATTTTGGAAAAAAACACAACAGTTGTAGGGTTCATAGTCTTGATATTGCATTATGTAAAGAGAAAATATATTGCTATTTCTTTTTCCTCTGCAGTGGACATGTCAGCAATAGGACAGTCCTTACTACGAAGTATGCAAGGACCTTAGTGGTATTGGTCTCTGATAACTGGGCTATAGAAATTGATATAGCTCCATAACTGGCCCACAATGGGGATGGTCAGATAACTCAACGACAGTATCTATCCATCTTGAAAGTTAGTAGAATAATATCCTCAATTCTTTCTCTGACTATGAACCTCTCCTTCCCTCATCATGTTTTCTCTGACTGTGACCCTTCTATCTCCCTCTCATAAGGACATCTATGATTCTATTAGATCCAATTGTATAATCCAGGATAATCTTCTCATGTCAAAATGCTTAATTTAGTCATATCTACAAAGTCCCTTTTTGCCATGTAAAGTAACACATTCACAAGTTCAGAAGATTAGGACACGGATATCTTTGTGGGGGCTCATTATTTTGTCTACCACACAAGGATTTGACATAAATTCATACATGAATTAATGCAAAGACCTGAACTACTGTGGTGGCTGTGGGCTTGACACCCCTCTGTACCTCCCTCCATAACTAATCAGACACAAATGTCTATTGTCTCTTTCTGTGATCCCTTGAAGCTATCTATTTCTTACTTTTCATTATCATTTAACCATTCTTCACTTTGCCATTTTTGTGTTTTCGCTAACTGTTCACTTCATCTAAAAATTATTCCCTGTATCTTTTTCTGCTATCCAAATTTTTCTAATTCATTATTAAATGGCATTTCATCTTGTGATTAGACGGAGATGAACCATATTTAGGCTGTTTTCTTCCCTGATCTATGAGGCTTCTGTTGAGTTTTTATTGCTTAGCCATTTTTCAGAATATTAGGCTTTTTCACAAACATAGCAGGTGATTGGACTGAGTTTATCCATTGCAAATCACATAGGACATTCATCCAAATGGCTCATTCTGTCCAAAAAACAAAACAAAATTCAACTGAATAAATTTCCAAATCATGCACTTATGTAGAATCTAAGGTCTGAATCATTTTCCGTTGTTCCCTGTCTCTTTCCTCCTCTCTTGTCAGCAAACCATTTCCATTAAAACAAAAACAAAGGATCTAAAAGGACAGTTAGCTACATCTCCTCATTTTATAAGAGAAAATCTGGAGCTCAGAGACGTCATGATCAGGTCACTGGATTATTAGATGGCAATAAAATAATACTCAAAACCCAGACTCTTGAGTCATTTTTATAACAAGGACTTTGCTTTTATACCATGCTGCCTGATGTCTAAATCATTGAAAATCAAACTCTCATATAATCATCAAGGAACTGCTTCCTTCAAAGCATTGAGAAGATAAGAGAACTTATAATAATCTCTATTTTTTACTTTTCAGTCAGTTGTGTTGGTATTTTACAAATATAAGGCATAATATGTGAAAATGTGGAGGAAACAAAGTTAGCTTTTCACTTCCTCGTGAGCATGTGCCCCACGATGAGGCTGTTGAAAGCAGTAATCTGACACTGTTCCTCCTACCCATCAAAATAAAGCGACAAACTCAACATTTGCCATTGAAATAGGAAGAAGTCTATTAAATTTATCAAAGCAGACATTTCAGGTTGGATTCTTTGGTTTTCCTTATCTGCCCCTGAAATTCATTGGTGCCTGGGTCCATGGGTCAGTCTGGTTCATTCTACAGAACACAGTCAGATAAAAGATCAGAAGATGAGTCTTTGCTGGTTGGCTGACATGTGCATATTATTCCTCTCACTCAAAAAAAGATTTTACTAGATCTAGTTTCATAGTCCTGCAAATTTGGGAGCTGCCTTTTAAAACTGCTAGTCTGAAGTTGGGATTGGGTCCAGCCTTTAATCACAAGATGTATGAGAAGGGGTGATAAAGTCAAGTGCTGGATGAAACAGGCATATTAGAAAGTCTAGAGTTGGTTGACTTCTCTTTGAAGAAGCAAAAAGGCAACAAACAGCTTGAAGAAGTGGGCATTAGAGAGCACGCATTTACAATTTGTTATTGGTGAATGTCTTCCAGGACATTTATCTGGTCACAGAAGGATCATCAGCTGACCAGTGAGGTACTTAGAAATGAGATTACATCCAACGTCTCTTTACCTTTATCACTTTAATAACACACTTCCTCATTTTCTCTTTGTCTGGAATGTGGGCAGTTCTCAGTGACTGGGTTTCAGGTACAAGAGAAAAGCATAGAATATAAGTGCCATATCAGACATTCAGAGGTCTGTGTGTGTGTGTGTGTGAAACTCTGAAACATGACTCTTGAATTACTATAGGATGTTCCACTCTTCACAGAAAAGACAGATTTCACAGTATGTCCCTTAATGTGAATGTACCAACACTGCAGAGTTCAAAAGTACAAATGTTACAGCCAGAACATTGAGTTTCTTGGAAGTGTGTTTGAGAATTCTTTTAAGATTATAGCTATCTAACACTGTCTGCAAGGAATTTTCACATAGGCTCTGTCATATCCTGTAAAAGACTGGCTCATCGTAAGTGGGAGAACAATCGTTCTGATACAGAGTGATTGCATTTCAGTACTCAATATGAGAGCAGGAATAAACAGGTAAGGAACTAGCAAATCTTCCAGAGGACAGTGCTTTATTGTTACAAATACCTACCCCAGGCTAACTCCACCCTAAGTCACTGGAGTAAATGTTGCAGAGAGTCAAAAGGCACAAAAACTTACTGAACATTTCAACACCTATAACTAACACAATATTTTAACTGATGAGAGGTTTAAGGGTGGTGAAATGTAATTGTGACAACTCTGACAACTTTGTTAACCCTTAAATTCTGTTCAGTTAAATGCAGACTCACTTATATAAAACGAAAACATGTAGCAATTCCACTGTGGTAAATATAGTAAGACAACAATAAAATGGTAAACTGTAGTGAGGATTGGGAAACTGAAGGATGCTTGAAAACATCCAACTAGTGCTAAAACATGACTCTGGGGAGTCAGGAAAATCTAAGGAGGAAAGATGAAAAATGACCTAGCGATCACCTAAAGTAATTTAGGTGTGGCCTGTGTTTTCCAGAATGTGAGCCTATTACCATCCTTGTGTAACTATGAATGTGGTTGCAGACACAGGAACTGGAAATCTATTTGAAATCAAGCTGAGATGAAATTAATGGTCTTTTTTAAGATTCTGTGCATGTGGAAAGGTTCTACATTATTGCAAGGTTAAACAAGCAAGTGAGTGTAACCAATGCTTTGCCTGCTCTTTAAGAAAGAGGAATTACATGAATGGTCATGTACTGGGGACTGTTTCTGTCTTATTCTTGTGTATACCCCAAGTGTCTAAGAGCCATATGGAAAATATTTTGGGAATAAGCATGGGTAAAGGAATTTGGTGTTTGCAAACTGAAATTGATTAGAAATTCTTATTGTTTGTACATGTTAAACACACTTGAAACTGTATCTGGGCATTGTATACAATTCTTTGTTAGTAAGTTTCTAATATAATTAGCAGTGTATGTGTATATATTACATATAATTATAATTGCATTATACATCATATATAATTAAAATTGTATTATATATAATTATAGTTACATTATTATTATATATTATATATTATAACTAAATTATTATTATATATAATAATTATATATTATACATAATTGATAGGATTTCTGAGTGGGAGTGGCTGAGCTTATTAAAAATCATTATCTGAGAAAAGATAAAAATGTATGTATATGAACATACTATTTGTATAGCTAAGACAAAATTGTTATTATGCTAGCAAAGGTTTGAGACGGAATTTGAAGAATTTAGTACCACTTGGTCAATAAAAAATTTTTCTTTTTGAAGATTTAAGCAATGCAAAACTAATTAATATCAGATCTTTTTTGTTGCCTTCCATAACATTCTCCTTATAGAAGTTATTCTGGATCATCTTTTATGTTATATATTTCTTTCCAATATTTTAAATATGAGTTAAACTAGTACAAATACAAACTGGGTTAAGTAACTGATAAATGACCATTTGCTTACTCTCCATTCACTTTGGAATGGATTAAGGCATATTAGATAAAATTAGCCCAGAGACCAAGGAATAACTCTATCCTCTCTCAAATCATTGCTTTTCTTCTGCATACAGTTCCAAAAAAAAATAAAGACATAATGAACTATCATATTATCATCAATTGAGCTTTTGTCACAAATCCACCAATGTGGAAAGCTGGGCTAGAACATGGGCCTTTCTGCTTCCCACCCATAGTACCCCTCTCCCTTCCCAAATCCAAATCTTGAATGTCATTCCCTCTGGCTAGTTGTAAGGAAGGACAGGAGAAAGAGAAAAGTGATAGTGTCTATTCAGGGAAGGCAGACCCCAGGGAATGTAACTTTCCTAGCTGAGGAAGAAAGGAGCTCTACCTGAGTATGAGACCTTTTAATATATAGTTAGATCTTCCAGCATCAATGGTGGTCTGATCATTCTCTTGAAATCTGATCAATCAGGTTAACAAAATTCTTCTTTCCAACATGCGTGAGCTGGAGCAATAAGGCGAAATAATATAAGGGAGGAAGGCATCTTGAGTGTGTCTCAGCCTTAGTGACCTACAGCTTTTGATTAAATACAAATATAGTCATAAATTCCAATTAAATATTATTATAGTCACAGAAATATATGCATTTATAAAAGCAAGCAGAATTAGGAATATTTGGCTCGTGCTCTGCCAGATCCCAGGAGAAATTTCCAATTACCTTGGCATCATGGCGATCTATGGCACAATGTAAGTCAGACAGAAAAGCAAGAAAATCATTTCCATTATCTTCACTGAATGCATCTACTACAAAGATATAAGATCTTAGTCAACCAAATGTCAAAGGCACCTGGGTTCAATTTACCCCTGTTCTCATATCAGTCTTTCCAGTGAGCCTCTCTTTATATCCATTGAGGGTCTAAAATTCCTAGTAACTTAACATTGGTTAGGGGTAAAAAAAAAGAGCATAACTGATGCTTTTCACTCTGAGGCCTGAAGGTGTTAGTGAGAGAGGGTGGTTGTAGGCAGGTTGCCTTTTGTTGGCTCTGAGTTTTTTCCCTATTCATTGTGCAGGAATGTGTCCATGTGAGCAGGTAGGGGGATAGGAGCCTCCTCCTTAATCCAGCAGAGACACCACGTAAGCGATTGTCAAGTGCTAGAGCACTGCCAAGGAGATGCGCAGATCAACTGGGGCTTCCAGATTAACATTTGAGAAGGAGATTTTGAGAGCATACAGGTGGAGAGTAGGGAAATCATGAAGAATTCCTGCCCCCCCCAATTATGGGCAGATAGTATGTCTGATTTCAAAGATGAGTAAACACGAAAACAATATATACTTAACATGAGATCTGTGAACAGATTTTGTGGCATAAAAGCAGAAGAACGCTTACAATGCAGGCACAAATATGACAATACATTATAGTCCTTGGAGGTAAATTTTAAAAGCTGTTGTTTTATAATTTCTGTAATTCAAAACATGAACATGATGAAACAAAGAGGGAATAAGACAAGAGACTGAGATGAAAACAGAGCCAGACAAGGTAAGTTAATATTAGGATGATACTAACAACTGCCATATGAGAAGCAAAATATGCATCAGAAATAATAAAGATAAAAACTGACGCCACAGAAAAGGGAATCACTGATGTGAGGCACACATCTGAGAAACTTTTCCAGAATCCAGGGTGAAAGGATTAAGATAGGAAGATGGTGACAGCGAAGATGAAACACGAAAGATTAAGGAGAACCGACATGAGAGATAAATGAACAAGATATCAGAACAAATGGTGAAAAGTCAGTAATCAAAGTTGTGACTATAGCAAACTTCCCTAAACTGAAGAAAGCGTTGAGTTGGCAGAACGAAGAGTGTCACTGAGGAGCAGGCAGCAGTAATGAAATGAAGGCAAGATGTAGGCACAGCCTGCTGAGATATCTGAATTTCAAAGGATAAAGAAAAAATATGTTACAAACATCCAAGGAGGAAAAAATCAGATTACTTACGTAGAAAAAAAATCAGTAGATGTAGGCTGTCTCCGTTGCTACATGGCAATGCTAGAAGCAATATTGAAAGTGGTGAGGGAGATAATGACGATATTAAGACTGAAGATCCCGCACGCAGGCATATTGCCTTTCTTGTGCAGTGGCGACGAAAAGACATCGTAGAATGTATGCAGCTTGTGAGATGCAGTGTACAAGTTCCATCCTTGATGATACTACTCACAGATATTCTCTGACTGACAGAGATGAATGGTAATAAAGAACCGTCGAGAATGGGGAAGTTATATTAGAGCGGCACCGGCTGTGAGGGTAAAATCAGCTAAATGAATAACATGAATGATTATAACGATTACAAACATAATCAAAATATAAATGTCAAAACAAATTCTAAAGCTGAGATTAATAATATAAATTATTAAAATGTAATAATAAAAACCTGCATATAAAATTCTAGATCAGGCAGTGAGTGGGGGGCGTCGGTGGAAATAGAAGCATTAACATTAGAAGGGTATTGATTTTTGAGTCTAATCACCTTGATGATTATCTTAAAAAGTTTACTTACTTGTATTTTTACACACACAATCATTTCATCAATAATTGTTTGTAATATGTATTCCTTTACCATATTTGTCTCTTATTTCTGTTTTTTGTTTCTCTACGAGTTTTGCAGAAATAACCCCCCAAATCCGCTCTTGTTACTGGAAGCGAGCAGCAAGCCCTGCTCGCAGAGCTCCCAGTTACTAAGATTGGCTCATTCTTTCTTTTGTTGCTCGGCCCGGTCAGTCTCTTATAATTATCACTAGCAAGCCTGCTTGGGGCCTGAAGGATCCAGAGCAGATTCCTAATGCCTGATTTCCTTGCACTGCCACGGTATTCAGATGCAGTCAGCTTTAGACTGCTCTGTGTGGTAAAAATATTCCCTTTGATGGTTAATTAGTTCTTTGATCTGTATTAACAATGTCAATCTAGCAAGTGTCAAAGTCACCTAGGAACGCTACTCTGTTCTTTCACATACACACTTGTTGGTAATTTTAGAAGCATATAATGGTCACTGTTATCCTGGTCTGTGAGTGACACATGGTCCTAATTAGGAACCAGACTGTGCATTTAAAACAGCAGGAAGAAAACTCAGGATGGTCCCCAAGCCAATTCTGCAGTGGAGGTAAGCTACCTTGCCAATTCTAGCCTGTCTCTGATCAGAGGGCCTCACAGCCTCTGCCCGTCTCAGCTTTCACCGGGTTCTTCGCTATCCATGCTACTCCATTTAGGCCCCTCCTGCTGAGTCTCCTCTGAACCTAGACTAATGGTCACCAAGCTTTCTCCCTCCATTGATTGTATGATTTCCCCACCTCCCCCGACTATTTAGATGCCCATGGTTGGAATAATTTAGCTTCCAAATCACAGTGCCAGTTCTGCCCACAATTCCTAGAACTAACTCTGATTGGAGACAGGAAGTCCTGAAACACTTCTAACTCCAAAAGTGTCCCCTCTTCTGTGGTCTGACCCTTACCTATGCCCAAGTTCTCTTAACTGAGGTCACGTCCTCCTGACTGGGGTTCTGTTTGGATCATCTGTCATGTTCCTTAGGTCCTGGAATGCTACCATGCTCTCCCAGGCTTTTCTCAGGACTAGAGCCCTGTCTTAAACCCCATTCTAGTGTCTGAACCCCAACTTCGCTGACACTAACTGATTCCAGGCCTCCCAGAAATCCCTGCGTTTGTGCTACGCCCACCTACTGAGATATTCTGCAGCTTCACTTGGAAGCTTTTCTGCTTCATACGCATGTGGATTGGGGCCTGATATTATCGTATCTTTTTTAGTATTTTTTTCCCTTTGTCTTATAGCATGGGTCTTATGTGAAGCTCTTTTGGGTCTCAGCTGAATGACTGTGATGCTGAGCAAGGTCTCTCTGCTCTGTTTGGGCCAGAACTGTACAAAACCTGGCATCTCTGTTTGGTTGTTTTGTTTTTTAAGATTGACCCTGGGCTAACGTCTCTTGCCCATCTTTTTTTTCTTCTTCTTCTCCCCAAAGCCCCCTAGTACATAGTTGTATATTCTAGTTGCAGGTCCCTCTACTTCTGCCATGTGGGACGCTGCCTCAGCATGGCTTGAGGAGCAGTGCTAGGTCCGCAACCAGTCTCAAAACCAGCGAAACCCTGGGCTGCCGAAGTAGAGCACGTGAACTTGACCACTCAGCCACCAGGCCAGCCCCTCTGTTCCGTTTTAACTGAGGCCATCACTCTCTGTTAGGCCTTACAGAATTTTGCCCTGCACACGTGCAGCCAAGCCTCCTCCAGGGACCCGTGGGGATACCCCACACCTACTTCTTTGTGTAGCTCTCACCTTTCTGGTGTGCTGCTTAGAAAATACCAGCTACCTCAGCACGCTGCTCTCCAGTCTCTGCCTCCTCAGCCCAGCAAGACCATTGCTTTCTGCTTGGGCCTAAACTCCCTGCTTCATGATGAGAAACTGCTCTCTGACAGAAAGCCAGGGCAAAAGTGGGATTCACCCCTTCTCCTTTCCTTCTCTCAAGAATTATAGTCCTGCTGGTAGTCTAATACCTGAAAACAGTTATGTTGTGTATTTTGTCCAGTTATATTTTTGTTTTTTATGGCAGGGTAAGTCTGAAACCAGTTACCCTGCCATGGCCAGAGGCACAGAGTTTCGTGTTTGTGTTTTTATTGATGACATAGAAAAGTTTCTGTCAGTTTCATAACTTGCTATTGGTTATGTCATGTACATTTTTAGTAGCCGTGAAATTTGGAAAATTCTATATCAAGTTTCTTTCATATACGAGCTAATGTAATCACTAAATATCCCCTTAGCTAGATCCCCAAAGTGGCCACAGTTACTCCAACATCACCAGATAGGAAGGAAAGTGGAAGAAAGGTCAGAGTGGAGAGACAGCATTTTCACTGATGACTCTTAAATTGTCTAACTTTTGAAAATTTTAAGAAAATGGAGGACTACGTGATCACAATTCCAAGGCCTCATCCAGACTTTGGAAGGGACTTGTGCAAAAGAAGGGGCCTTAAATTGCATTTGCTTCACAGAAACTCAGTTTCTTTTGTCATCTTCTCACCAAGGATTGCTGCCTTTGTTACTTGCATGTATGCGGAGTCCAACCTCTGTATAGCCCGGAATCGTAAACTTTCCTGACTCAAAAACTCAATGATTTTCTCTGGATTTTTGACACGCCATTTTTAGCCATCTCATTCCCCCAAATGACCATATCCAGCTTCTGATATCTCTTTATAAAAGTAAAGCAGGCAGATATTAAATGGTTACCCACAGGGGTCCTAGCCCTGCCTGATGAATTTATGCTCTGGTTTGACTTCGCCGAGATCTCTGAGTCCAGATCCCTCAAAATAGGAAGGCTTTGCACAACTGCTGGAAACCCATAGATCTTAAAAGTGAAGGAAATTGTGCTGGAGCCACTGAGTATTTTAATTAAAGTAGGATTTTAGGATGCCTTGTAAAAGCAGAGATTATATATCCTGGCAAATATTCCTTTACACATATTAAATTATTTTGGCATATTTTTTGACATCTATTTGGGAAACTAGCGTTAGTTACTCAAACTTATTTGATTTGAGAAATTGAACTAATCTCTGGGATTAAAACCCAAAGATGGTAAACATTGAAATTAAAAAGCAATTCTGGCGGCCGGCCTGGTGGTATAGTGGTTAAGTTCACGCACACTGCTTCTGCAGCCTGGGGTTCGCAGGCCTGGATCCAGGGCGCAGACCTAGCATCACTCATCAGGCCATGTTGTGGCTACATCCCACATAACATAGAGGAAGACTGGCACAGATGTTAGCTCAGCAACAATCTTCCTCAAGCAAAAAGAGGAAGATTGGCAGCAGATGTTAGCACAAGGCCAATCTTCCTCACACACACACACACACACACACGCAAACACACACAAAAAGTAACTGTTCATTTATCATTTAGTAGAAAGACTGTCATACGAAGATAATTTTTAAGTTGAGAAGACACTATATGCACACAAACGTAAGTGTTTTCTTTTATATATTATAAGCTTAATATGATATAACAGTCCGACACAGATTTTCATTTCCTTGGATTAGCTAATGCAGGGCTTCCTAGATAAAGATGAAAATATAATTTGAGTTGTATTCTACTTGAAAATAGCATAGAGTTAGGAATTCTACCTTTAATAGTGGGAAGAGCATGAAAGATCATTAATTAAAAAGATACTAATTAGTAGATAACCCATTTGCTCATATGAGAAAGGCCACAGAGATTTATATATAGTTTTAGGTTCCTGATAGAAATTCAGATTTATGATTATTTTTAAATATAGAGGTAAACCTTTCATGTATCCCACTAGTTTGTGCATGAGAAAAAGTCTTTGGGGAGGGACATGAAAAGCTAATTAGAACAGTAGGAAATCACTCTTTATTTCAGTAAAGATGCCTAAAATGATTTTTAGAAAGGAAAATTAAAATTTGACAATCCCAAAGGAATGGATCTAGATAAGACATCTTAAGCAGTAGCTTACTCTGGTGAAATGATAGTTCTTATTCTCTGGTTTTTTTCTCTACAACCATGAACGTTTTTAGAAAGGCTAGTCAATAATGTGGCTTTGCCCCTGTTGGACTGCAATGGACCTCTCTTATTTATGGCATAATATCCATTTTCCACCTTTCTTGGAGTACCTTTGGCAAAGGCTCCATCTCTTATTTTCATCATGCGGTTTGGGGCGGGGTTTACCCCACCACTGGACGTTTTGATTTATGTCTTCTGTCACTTGCAACTGAAAGACTCCTAACAGTTACAAGACTTAATTTTGTTCCTTTTGTAACGACGAAAATAGATGTCAATCCCCGCAGAACTTATATTTGGATAAAAAGAAAATGTTGAAAAATATTATATCAAAAAGCTTCTGAAAGGAATAACTTGGCAGGAAAATCATATCTTTTTATAAGAGAGTGAGGTTTCATACTAATATCCACAATATATCCCTGGCTTAATGAAGCATCTGTTTGACTCATCTTCTGCAATTTTGTCATGCACTTATGTAAAAGCTCAGATCCATAAAAGTTTGTTGTTTAACATGTAAGTTTAATGAAAACATATAAGGCCTCTACCTTCATGCTTCTTCAAACTCTCACAGCTCTTCTCATTTCTCTCATTCGTTCTGGTAGTGTTTGATAATTTAAAAGTGCTTACGTGGTGTCTCAATTTCAGCATCTTGGGAACAAAGATTTAAACTTAGCACTTACCATGCTCCTCAGTGACCCCAAACAACTTCTAGTTGAATTATATATATGCTTCCTGTTATAGAGATGAAAAAGGTACATATACTCTTATCTTCTTGTGAGAAGCTTTTATTAACATGTGCTAGTAATTGCCTTGATAGACAATTAGTCCTTTCTTCTAATTATTGTCAGAAAAATGGTTTAAAAGCAACTGTTTTAAAATTGAAATTATCATTTTTTTGAAGAGATATTCTTGACAATTATTTGACTAACAGTCAACACTTCTTTATGTCAGATAAAGTCATTCCATTACTTGCAAGTACATTTTTTTACGAGATTTCTGAATGTATTTGCATGTTAAAATACAAAATCAGGTAATATGAGTGGAAAAATAATTTTTTAGTTCTGTAATTCAATTGCTTTTGATATCCTCATTCATACTAATATCTGTTTTCTCCTGTTCTCCAAAGGAATTAGATTACATTTTCAAGCAAAAGTTAATAGGCAAGAATTAGAACAGAGAAATCTTTTAAAAATACATTGAAGGATTTAAAACTAAGAAGTCACCACTAGGGGCCAGCCCCGTGGCCGAGTGGTTAAGTCCGTTTGCTCTGCTTCCGCTGCCCAGGGTTTCGCCGGTTTGGGTCCTGGGCTTGGACATGGCACCACTCATCAAGCCACGCTGAGGCAGCGTCCCATGTAGCACAACCAGAAGTGCTCACAACTAGAACATACAACAACGTACTGGGGGGCTTTGGGGAGAAGAATAAAAAAAGAAAAAAAAAAGATTGGCAACAGTTTTCAACTCAGGTTCCAATCTCTAAAAAAAAAGAATAAAAGAAGTCACCACTAATTAATAACTGAACTCTAACAATATAATTTTTGAAAGAAAATATTTGGAATTTTAGCTTACATAATCAAATTTCTTGTTTTATGATTTATGTACAGTAAACTGTATTTAAAGTGTATAGTATTTAAACATATATTTAAAGTGTATAATTCAATGAGTTTTTACAGCTGTATATACTCCTGAAACCACCACAATCATGATAAAGAATTTTTCCCTCACTCCCAAAAGTCTCCTTATGTACATTTGCAGTCCCTCCTACCTCTGGCCTCCAGGTCACTCCTGATCTGCTTTCTGTCTTTATAGGTTAGTATGCATTTTCTTTTCATATGAATGAGATCATAGAGTGTGTCCTCCTTTTTGTGGCTTCTTTTGCTCAGCATGTCCGCAAAATATATCCAGGTTGTTGCAGGTATCACTCATTCATTCTTTTTTATTGCAGACTACTATTCCTTGCAAGTACATTTTGCAACGCATCTATCTTGAAGGGATCATCAGAAAATTTCATTGTTAAAATTAGATATTCTTTGTTTAATCAACTGAATGAGCAACACAAACAAAAGAATCAAATGCATGAACGGCCCTCCCACTGCCAACCTTCTCCAGAAAGTTCTCTGAGCACTGTGTCAGATACTCTTCACTTGTCAACCCCACTCCACTCTGGCTTCTGCCCCCAACCATTTCCCCAAAACCGTTCTTGTTAAGGTCTCTGACACATCTATGTTGACAAATCTAGTATATTCTTTTTGTTCTCTTTTAGGTGACCTCTCAGCATATTTGACATTGAAGATCTCCCTGAAACATTGCTCTCTCTTGTTTGGTAACGTGTGCCTAGTTTTCTTTCTCTCCCTTTGTTCTCAGCTTCTATCGTTGATTCCTCTCCTCTGTACTGATCCCTAAGTGTTTGAGTTCTTCAGTGTTTTGTAATAGGCCTCTCTTTTTTCTCCCTAAAGCCTTTATTTGGTAATAGGTCTCATACATTTCTACAGATTTAAATATCATCTATGTGCTGGTGACTTACAATTTATATCTCTGGGTCCAACATTTTCTTAGACCTCCGGTCTTAGACATCTAACTGCCCATTTGACATCTTCATTTGGATGTTTTACAGACAGCCTATGTTTAGCATCAGTCTTGTGAATCACGTTCCATTCATAGTCTTCTTCGCGTCAGTAAATAGTACAGCTTTTCTCCTCAGCTGCTTAATCCAGAAACCTGGGGAAAATCCTTTGTTCTTTCTTCTCTCTGTCCCTCCACTTCTAATCTATTAATAAGGCCTGTATGTTTTACCCACAAATTACATCTCATATCTCATCACTGTACACATCCATCACCAGCATTCCAATTTAAGCCATATAATAGTAGTACTTGGAACTACTTCAACAGTTTCCTGGGTTTCTCTACTCCTTTTACTGAACTTCTCCCTGCTATCTATTGTCCCTATAGCATCCAGAATGATCTTTCAAAAATAAATTTTGCTACTTGCCTGCTTTAAAACATTTTAATGGATTTCCATTGCACTTTGAATCAGATCCAAACTACCTATATTGGTCTAAAAGGACTGGCATGGAATGACCCTTGTTTATTTCTAGAATCTCAACTCATTCTTTCACCACACTCTGGTCATGTTGTCTTTTACTTTCCCTCCCAAGATTTCACCCACTTTAGCATATTTGTTCATTCTTCCTTTCTTTATGGAATGCCCCTTCTCTGGAATTTCATATCGCTGGCTCCTTCTCAGCTTAATTATCACCTCCTAACTATGATATGAGGATTAATCATTCTTTTTAAATAGATCCCTTCCCCATCTTATTCTCCATCATAGTGCTGCATTTGATTCTTTCACTGTATTTTGTATTCAATAATTTTTATTCATTAGTGGAGTTTGCTTATTATTTTTATCTCTCCATTACATCGTAAACTCCTTGAAGCTTTTGCCCAGTGCCTAGCACATAGTAAATATTTTGAATATTTTAAAATATGTACTGAATAAATAATTGAATGGGTGAAGTTTTGATTTTTCAACATCTGGCATATCTGTATGTACTATGAGCATTTCACGTCAGAACACAGCATTAAGTATCTCTCAGGTGTTCTTCACCAACATACAGCTCTGATTGTTTGAATAGATATTTGAGAAGAACTGTCTGATGTGTGACCAGTAACGTGAAGTTTTCTCTCCCTGTATAACCAACCTAAACCACCAAAATGGAGAGAGAGGCCAGCTATGTGCATTGGCTAATAATTAGATAGTGGAAACTCATGGAAAAGAAAAAAAAACACTGAGGTATGAAGTGTGAGAACTTCATTCTTGCCCTGGATTTCTCTTCTATAAAATAAATGATATTTAACATGATTTCTGCTACTCGGCTGCTCCATATTTAAAGTAGAATTAATAGCACCTGCCTTTACCCACCTTCTAGGCCTCTGGTAGAAATAAATGGAATAAACAATAGCTCTTTAGCATGTCCTAGGATAGTAGTGAGTAGATGAAAGTTCGCCTGCTCTAAATTCATTACTGAAGGTATGTTTTCTGAAAATGTAAATGATATCTCTCTTCATGGTTTTTTAAAATTTAATTCACTAAACACACATTGAGTACTTGCTGTGTAGAAGGCAACATAAGAGGACCCAAGGTGCATGACCTGGTTTGTACTTTAAGGTGTTTGCAGCCTGATACAGGGAATAACATATGCAAAAATAACTATGTTTTTAAAAGTATGTGATAAATACTACTAAAAACATGAGAAAGTATTATAGGAACCCAGAAGAAGGTGCAATAAGAGTAGGAATTGAAAAGTTTCCAACTATATAAAGTTTCCCTTCTCTAATGGAGACAATAAAACCATTCTTCATAATTTACTGGACTTGGAATAGCTTGGCGCTTGTAAAGCCTTAATAAATATTTGTTGAAGGAATAATGTGATTAAAGAGTAGATTGGACTGTCTAACAGACAGAGAAAAACCTTAGTTCCTGAAGAAGTCTCTCCTTTATTACATTCTACTCTCCTTTGAGTCTTGTTTCTTGGTTTAGCCTCTTTTCCTCTTTTTTTAGTTTATAATCCCAGTTGAACAACATCTATGAAAAATCTCGGCTGTGATGAGCCAAAACCAATGTTGAAAAAATAACATTTCCCACTTTAAATATTTGAACCAAAGCTTAAAGTGAAAGCATAGTCTGCCTTTTTTTTTTCCTCTGGACTTAACAGCTCATTTTTCTTTCCTTACCACTTGATTTACTGTGTCAGTCATCTTCTAGTTTATCTCTGTTCCTTAGTATGTTAGGTTACTTAAAGATCCAAGTGTGTTCCTTTTGGTCTCTGTTAACCTCTGTTTCACTTTGCAGATTGCTTTAAATGATCAGTTAAGTCCGTACTAAAATTGTTTTGTTTAGAATGCCAAAAGAAGTTAAGAAAAGAAAAATGATTGACTTGACCTACTCTCTAACATCTTCATTAAATTATAACAATAGTTTTAGCAGTACAACACCTTCATCCTCAGTGAATCCCTGAGAAAGAACTTTTATATGGAAAGCCGGTTTGCAAAACAGACGAAAATGGTGCCGCTCTGCTGGAAAGCAGTGGGAGAGCTGGGATCCCTGAAGCCTTGGCCTCCCTCTGCTGCTGCAGCAGTTGGTGATGGACCTCCGGAGAACACTACACTTGGTCTCAAGAGTTTGAAAATGCTTGCAATTTATCTTTGATCAGCTATTCTGCTGCTCTATGGGCTTATCAGTGGGAACCCAACCCACTGGGTTGCAGAGCTGGAAAAGAACAGAAAACTTCCAGGGAATTTTATTCCAGAGACAAAGCTCAGAATTGATTTAATTATTTCTACAATTGACCCCTCTTTTTCCTACATTCTATAAAATAGAATTTGAAATTTAGGTCATAACGCAAATATTTATTAATTTTGCTCTATAGATTATGAAAATTGTAGAACTTGGAAAATTACCTAACAGTAATATTTAATAGCTTGTAACTCATTTTTGTTATTGACGTTTTATATTTAGAAGTTGCCACAGTATATTTCTATTTCTCATCTCCCAGCTGGTTACAATTGATATTCAACTGCTTCATAGAATGCAATTGTAAGATAAACAAATTTAAAATTCATAATTGAATATTGAAAATGTTCAAAGTGGCAACGACATAAATAGCCTTAAGACATAGGTTTTCTCAAGAGCAGAGCTCATATTTTGCATCTGGCAATGGAAAGCTCTTGGCTGTAGCTGAGATAGGTGAATATTTACCTCTATTCTGGCACTGATACTTTAACTCCAAATTTGTTTAACTCAATAGTTTATTTTGACAGAAGACATTATGAAGACCTTATTCTCTAAGTCAGAGTGCTTCCATAAAAATATAACCTTAAGAAGAATTTATAATAATAAACTTTTGTAAAATACTTGTTTCCTCAAATCTATTTATGTAGTGAGATTAGATTAATTAAAAAGAATTTTTTTCCAGCTCTATGCTGAATATGTTACCCCTCACTTTTTCAAGGTGACTTTTATTTTTAAAAATCAATATTTCACTCAGTGAAAATGTTATGGAATGAGACATGATAATTAGCATAAATAGATTACCTCTGTAATGCAATCCAAAGTATACAAACTCTTCCCATAATCATCAATCTTTAATTTTAGGGAAAGCGGTTGTTTGACTTAACTGACTATAAAGCATAAGGCATGCCTCTTGACCAACAAGAAGACATAAATTAATATTTGAGGATCAGTTGGGTATAGAGCCCATACCAAGACTCAACCAAGATAGATTCGGTTCCCAAGGAATTTAAATTCTAGAGGACGGATGAGAAGAGAATCGTAAGAATTTACTTTGTCTTGGTGACTATACTAAGAGAGATGCCCAACTAATTACTGGGCATTTGTACTTTTTAGCCCAACAGGGCAGGCGCAGTTGGGACAGGTGCTCAGTGGTCTAGGCAATTCCAAAAAGTATGCTCCTGTTCCCAGACAGATGACATTGATCCAAAGTCCAACTGTGACAACCATTCTTGAGATTCAGGCTTGGCTCCTTGCATGCAGCAGCCACCAGAAAGTAGAAGGCCATGTTCCAGTTGATGGTCACTCTGCAAGCAAGTAGGTGGCACAGTTTGATTTGCTGAATGCCTCTGAAGCAGCCACTGAGTAGAAAAATTCAGGTCTCTCCAGACAGCGTACACATAGGAGCTGCTGGGGAAGTGTCTGTTGCTATGGCTGTCTGCAAAAAGATGATGCTCTGCTTTCTGCATAGGGTTGAATCATTGTTAGAAAATCAAACAAAATGAGAGATTCTGTACATAACCATTCCTGAAGAAAGACTTTAAAAGCAAAATGATATTGCATGGATATTGCATGTCTTTATTGTGACATTTATAACAGCAGAAAAATATAAAGAAAACAAAAAATTCAACCAGGGTGATTAAGTGCATTTTGATTGATCACCCCAGGGTACTATCAGTCTACCAATGCAATGATAATTATGAAAACTACTTAGTAACAAGAGAAAAGCTCCTTCAATTACATTAAATGAATAAAGTAGGAAACATATAGATGATATATTTTGTTTAAACTATATTGAAAAATTTGATTGTCAATAGAGGCAGATAAAAAAGAACATAAACAAGTACTAAACATGGAATCAGAAGATCTGGATTTACAACCTGCGTTTGTCATTTATGATCTGCATTTGGGCAAATTAATCAGTCTTCTTGGACCTCAAAATTGTAACATGGATATAATGATACCACCTTCATTCAGAGGCTATGAGTATCAGCTAGGACAATTGTCTGTCATCTGTACAGTGTTGTTAAGAGGGTGGGCTCAGGACCAAGCAGACTGCTCAAACTCTGGTTCCACCACATATTATTTATGGAACTGTAGACAAATTAATTAACTCACAATGCCTCAGTTTCCTTACTGGTAAATGGGATGTTTAGTTCAGGGGTTAAAAGCATGGATGTTGGAGGCAAATGCTTGGATTTAAATTGATTATTTACTGGCTTTGGCAAGTTACTTAACTTCTCTGGGCCTCTGTCCCCTCACCTGTAAAATGAGGATAAAGCAGTGCCCATTTCATGAGCTGCTGTTAAGATGACATGACTTAATTTCTTTAAGTGTTTCTGGGATAGTGCCTGGCACACAGTAAGCACTTAATAAATATTAACTATTATTATTCATAAAAAATGGAAAACATTTGGGTTGAAGCTGATTCTGAATTTGAATAGGAGCTGAAAGGGAACCCAGACAAAACAATTAATATATTACTACAATAGGACCATGGGAGGGGGGAAGTTAGTCCTTGTTTTAGATTTCTTTATTCCTCCTGCAATTTTTGTTTGTATAATAAATCATAATCTAAAATGGGGAAAAATTAACAAATCCACCCTATGTACCATTCCCTGAGGCTACGCCTACTCAGTGACTGACTGATAAACTAATTTGTGTTGTAGTGTTAATGGCTGGTAATGTATTAATATGTTACCTCTTCAAGGTAATATATTTGCATTTTAAACAGGCACCTTATGCTGAGAAACTGCCTGATGTGGGATTAGCAGAGCCTTGGTACAGACTGGTATGAGGAAGCTTTTGATTCAAAGGAAATTTGGGGCACTGCAGTGGTCACCATATCTTGGTATCTAAGAATCACACAAGTGAGGGAGAAATTCTGGAGGCCTCTCAGGATGCCCAGAGATGTTCTTTGTCTGATCAATGAAGCTGAGCAGAGCTGTGGAAAACAAGAGCATCATTCCACACGTGAAAGAGAAACGGTACCCAGACCCACCGGATTTGCCATTGCAAAAGTCATGCCCACCTTTCGCCCTAAATTGCCTCTCTCTCCTCCATCCCTGTCCCAAAGAGAAAAGCTTCTTTCATGGAGTGACCCAAACTAAATCCGTCTGCCCACAAAACAAATACCACTGACTACTTTGTGTCTACCAAGTTATGTCATGAATATTTTAGTGATCAAAGGATCCTAGCTCAAGTACTCACTGAACTAGTTCTTGAAATCAGCCTCCCTTAAAGCATCCTGAAGCTATTCCACTACAAATATTTACTGAGGACCCACCAAATGCCAGGCATGGGGGACAAAGAATAAAATCCAATTTCTTATTCACACAGGGTTTTCTTTCTGATGGGAGTTATGTCCAGAGTTTCATAAGGTGGTCTTCTCTGTCCTTACAATGGGTCAGTGGTAGGCATCTCCATCCAGTAAACATACTGTCTGTCCTCTCCTGTTCTGTATTCCATTTCCCCTCAGCTGTCACCCACTACATCACTTGGCTCAGAGAACCCACAATGTTACCAATTGCCTCCCCTGAGAACCCCAATGTTCTTGCTAAGGACACCAACTCAAGATATTCAATCCTCAGGGGACCAGACCTGTTTTGAGTTCCCTGCACATTGAAGGAAGAAGATCTACTTTCTCCTTGACTATGACCCCAGTCTGTCATCAGTGCCCTCGAAGTAGCTCTCCTTGTCTCCAGTCTCGTTTGTGTGGAAGAATAAAATTATGGCCAACCCTCTCGACTAAAACCTCATGAAGACAGGTCTATGATAGTCAGTCCTTCACCCCTGTAATAACAGATCTTAAACACAGGCTTAGGAACCAGATGGGGACCTGCTTCTTCCCTTGTCATTCTCCTCTCTGTGCTTTGCTCTGCAGCAAACTCCTCCATTCTCCAGACATAAAGCAAAATTTCCTGTACATGTTGGTAAGGAATGACATACCAAAAGGAATAATGTGGTCATGATATCTCAGTCTCATTTCAGTCACCAAATGTAATGTTATATCCTTAAGAAAACAAAAGAAACCATGAAGGACTAGAGGTGAGAACACTGAGGTCAATATGACCAGGAGAACCCCAGCTCTGGGCACTGAGGCTCAGGCTAAATCTAGGTGTGAAATCAACAACTACCTCTTTCTTCCTCTAGAGCATATCTTCTTTATAATCCTTATGAAGTACTGCCAAGTCAACTTCCTGACGGTCAGAGCCCAACACAGCAGGAAGAGGACCTGGGTCTTCTGATCTCACGAGACATCAGATATCTCGGACAGGAATCACCTCCCTTGAGTGTACTATTATTTCTAATGTCCCAGTCAAATGAGTATATTTGGAACTTGTATCTTTTTCATGGAGGAGGAACTGGAAGCTTGATTACATCCTCTGACTTTTCCTATTGTTTTCCCAGAGTCAGTTCAATAGAAGGCAAGGAGATAATAAACTGCTAAAGTGTGAATGGATCACATAGCAGGTAAACTCGCACCTCGGAGACATGATTAAATGCCACAGAAGGAAATTTATCATGTGATTCTTATCTCAGCCCACATCAGCCTAGAAGGAAAACTATGTATCATGGTCTTACAATAAAAATGGCGCTTCTCTGGATATTTCTACAAGGACAGCAATTTCAGCCCTATTCCAAGTCTCTCTTCTCTTTAAGTTTTAGTAAAGCTGATAGTGTCACTAAATATGCAACCATGGTGTATGTTGTCCGCCATATCCTTGTCTCTTTTTCTGTCTACAGATTCCCACAGTGGGGACTGCTGGTGAGGACTTTGGCTCCTGATGCCAAGTTGAGCCTATCAATGCAAGTGAAGCATCTGTTGGCTTCCTGTCAAACAAATGAGATGTCTTGTACAATCCTGTAGACATCAACTTTTATTTTCAATGTTTTAGAGACTATGGTGATACTGGCTTTTCTATTTTGGCCCTTTCCCCAAAACTCATGTTTTGGACTATTAAGACTGGGTCAGAATACAATCTCAGGGACAGGTTCTATTCTGGGCTTAGAATCCTCTCCCCTCTTCCTCCAATCACTATGACTGGCCTGTTACCCCTGGATCCCACCTGTGTGCCATTGTGACCTTCTCTATTTTGAGGAGAAAGCCTAATCAAGGAGATTTTGAAGTCCTTCTTATAAACTCATCTTTTGACATTAGCCTCGGCAATCCTTAAGAAACACTGAGCATATTCTACACTGGGACTTCTGGAGTAATGGTGTGAAAATAATCACATGAGCTTAGTAAGGAACTCTCTGACTCCATAAAAACTCTCTCAGCTTGGTCTCCATGCCCTCTCACCCCTCTATACACCAAACTAATTCTGTTAGAAGGGATGTTTCATGGCTCTAAGCCCTAAAGGAAACCACAGGCAATTACATTTTAAGAAGAAGAATGAGTAGTACTTGTTAAATCTACTGGTTTGAAGAAAGAGGTTGACTACTGAACTGAACGAAAAGGGTGGAGTTCTCTTCTTTAAAATGTAGAAATATTGATACATTCTTGTGGGAATAAATATTTATTTACTTTTTTATCAGGCAGGGAGAGACCCAAGATTTCAACTTAAACCTTTTTATATGCCATTCTAGCAGGTGGAATTGTCTTGACTAATTGAAACGATGTTTAACATATTTTTGGATGAATTGTTCACCTTTCCTCTAAATAATTTCTCTCAACTAGAGTGACTAGATAGGTAATCTTGGTAATTCTAGTCAGCTGCATAAACATTTATGGTTCTAAGTTTAGAGGTAAGCTTCATCCATTCCAAAGTAAATGATTCCAATTTGCGTAATTTCCTAGGAATTTTACCTTAGGAATACCCTCAACCTTTACTCCTTTGTCATTTTCTCAACATCTTTTTGTGCTGTACTTGGACCACTCCTCCATGCTCGTATCATGCTCCTTAATTTATATTGTTTACTTCTACATGGCCTAAATAAATGTGAGAAGCACGCATTTTAAAGAGTCCTCATTTACATAAAAGTAGGAATGAAGACAGTCTACCATAGCAAAAATATTCAATGCTAATCTTTTCCCGTTATTCTGTAGTTTAAACATGCATTCTTTAGGCAGACTGCCTTGTTACTGTGGCATTTAGGAATTCTGGAATTTTCCTGTGTGCTTTACCTTCACACTGCTCTGTAATTGGTGGAGAATATTAAAAGAAATTCTTTTAGATAGAAAAAAAAAAGAAACCAATAACAATAGCCAATTATTCTGCTGTTTGAAACCAAGAGGCAGCCTGAACTCTTTAAAAGCAAAATCATATTCTTTTAAAGAATATTATAAAATGTTTCTGCTTTCATCTCCAAAAGGTATCCATCGACAACTTTTTCATCTCATATGACCCTGTTCATTTCTACTTTGCATTTAAGCCTTTGTTCGTAGCTGTAAGAAATCAAGTCAAAATCAAAGCCCCTCAAGAGAGGAAGGGGACATGAATGTGGAATATGTGCAAGGGAGCCAGACCAAGCCACTCGGCAGTTCCACTAATGAGCCACACTCTTACACCTCCCTGTCTTTCTACACTGCTGCTTCCTCTCATGACATGCTCTTACTGTCATTCCCTAGACAATCTCTGTTTCTTTTTCAGAACTCAGCTCGGACGCTGCTTCACCAGGCAGCTTTCCCTGGACTCCCCAGTCTGGCTAGGTGTCTCCTCTCTGCTCCCCAGGGCCTGTGCTTCCTCCATCCCAGCAGATTTCTGTGTGCTGTGATTGCCTCTGTCTCTCTGTCTTTGCCGTTAGAGAGGCAACACTGTTGGCCTGACTGCTTTTCATCTCTGAGAAGCCAGGCCTAGACCAGTGCCTGGCATGCATGATTTGAGTGAGTTAAATGAAGGTAGGTGAATGACCTCCTGCTTTTGGAAGGGAGGAAGGAACACCCTGCAGATTGAGGATTGCATGTCTGACTTTTGGAACATTTTTCTGTTAGGGTAACCGATCATAGCAAAAAACTGTTTAGCTACTATTTAGAACTTTTCTATGATATTTAATACATGGATGCAGGGAGAGAGAAGTATTCTGATTTCCTCTTTTCATGCTAAGGTTCAGGCATCAAGGAAGTGTTCTAGATAGTTGAGAGTAAAATAAGGCTAAGAGCACAGTGTTGTCAGGTGGTGGGCTGGCGGGGTGTGGGTGGGGGCTGGGGAGATCTCTGAGGTTCTTGTCTGGTACTGATGCTAAGCCGAGATGCCATGGGCCTGTCCCAGGGCTTGTGTGGCAGGGGAGGGGAGGGACACTGGAGTCAAGGCCTTCATGGCCTGCAGGGCTGGTCAAGTGGATGCAGGCACTCTGAGGCTGAGTCATTCAGTGATTGATATCAGGATGGACTAAGTTGGAAGAATCCAGATCAAGAGTTACTCCAGCAGCTGCAAATGCCAGAAGGTAAGAATACAAATGCCCATGTCAGAATATGAGAGCCAGTGCAAGCCCAAGAACAAGGATGAGGGCCGGGGTCCCCATTGCCACCTCTCCCTACCCTTGGCAGCTTTGTCATAGCAAACTCTTCCCTGTGTATTTGATGTTATCTTGGAAAGAGAAACTGGGAAGTGGAAAGTCTCTGATAAATGAAACACATTTTACTCAGAAAGTATTGAAAATTACCCAAAGGGACTGTTTTATAATATTGGTTCAGACTAAAGTTTAAATTGGGTAGGAATAAAAGTTATTATCATTATTGTTTTCACTAATCAAATCAAGGCTTTAGATAAACATCAAATTAGTTTTAAAAATTGCATGTTTCTTCACATCCAAGTTGAAGTATGAGTTAATTTTGCAAACTTGTCACACATTTATCTCCAATTTAATTGAAAGCTGGTACGATGATGTAGGACTTCTCTTTTCCACCCAAAGCCTAATCTGGTACCTTACAGATAATCTTTGCTCCAGGAACATTGATTTCATTTCCATGTTTGAAATAAAATAACATAGACTACACATGTAACAAAACAATCTGTAGCCACAGTATTGTCTCAAGATCTTGTTAATTTGCCTGCAAATGAAATGATCAAATCCATGTGAGATTTGCACAGATACAGTTACCAATATCTTCCTTGTACACCTGAGAAAGTAAAGATAAAAGAAACTTAACGTATCTTTAAAGACTATAAAACTTTTGCTTACACTAACAAAGCAAAAAGGAGAATGGCATGAATTATCTCAATTATTTAGAAAAGCCGTTATTTTGGTCAATTTATACACAATTTCCTTTTTAAAAAACATGCACATTTGCCTAAACGGGCAACAGCTGTCTTCTTCCCACCTGTGCCCCACTGAAAATTTCATGGATTTATTATGCCAGTGTAATTTCCGCAGACAGTGCATATTCCTATTTTTTACTGAAATTCGCCAGAAGTAAAATGGAGAGTGAATGAGGGAAGGAAGAATAAATGTGTTTTCAGGAGGTCTGAATTAAATTATTCTGCTCATCATTTCCTTCCTCATTTACAAAAGCAAAGTGAAATAGAAAATTGGAGCAATTATCCAAATAATCCAGACTCTCTGTCTCAGGCTGAAGGGGAGATGGCCAAAAGTCCTTTGTTTAGGATCCTTTGGGTCTCCTGAATTTCTCTAAGCTTCTGTCAGAAACACAGGTTTGGCTTCTCTAGGTGCAAAGCAGCTAATTGAGATTACAGCGTGTCATTTGAAATTCTGGATGAGATGGGGTAAAGAAGTCACGGTTTCAACCTCTCACATGATTCAGGAGCAGCTCTCAGGAATAAAGTTTTCAGAGCTTCTGACAAGTTTGAGGGGCCCCTGATTCTATGACCATCCACAGCTGTGCTTGTGCTGGCATTCTGCAATTCAGGAAAATGTTGAGTCCTCAGTATGACTCGTGTCCTTAGTGATGACCATCCTAAATACTGTTGTCTATTTATATTATGCTTTGGAGTTTATAAAATGCTTTGTCCTGTCACCCAATTTCTACCTTTCCAGCTCTCTGTGTGATTCAGTCTCCTCTCCTGCTAACTGCCCAGGGACTGTGTCTTCTGTACTTTAAGAAGTGTTTGAAATTAGGGCATATCTTTTCCCTTTGTATCTTCATGTTTTCACACACGCTGTTTCCCCATCATTATGTGTCCCGATCTTTTAAGACGCATTTCAGGAATCATCTTTTCCATGATGTTTTCTTGACATTACCTTCCCCTCCTGCCCACTCTGGAGAAATGTGACACATTTCTCCCTCTCAACTCCTCTACTATTCAATAACTCCTATGGCATAAACCTGTCACACTGCATGTAAATATGGTTATTTTCTTATACCTCCACTCTAGACTCTGAATTTCTTTAGATCTAGCAACAGTGCCTGGCACATATTAAGTTGTGCAATAAAGCATTTTTCTTTTTTAAGTAGTGAATGAGATAGATACGATAAATCTTAATATCCTTATTTTCACCCTAAGAATTGGAGACTTGGGAATTTCAAAGATGAATTTAAGGGTATAAAGCTGACAAAGGGAGGAGTGGAAGCTCGGGTTTCAGTAAGCTGACTCCACGGAGAATGGTTTCCACCTGGGGTGTGTGCCTATTGGAGGAAGTCACGCCTTTATTGGTTCCACCTTTCTGAAATTAAAAGAGCCAGGTGTTTTCACTGATCTGTGCTAACTGCATATTACAAACGGGAAGCAGCGTATGCAGACATGAATAGTATTGACTCTGGAGCTAAGCTGCCTGTACTCAAATTTCAGCTCTTACTTGCTGCCTGTTGTCTGACTTTTCTGTGCCTTGCATGTAAAATGAAGATAACAAAAAGTTAAAGTTAATTATGCCAATCGTTAGAACAGCACCCAGCACATCAAGTGCTCTATGCGTTTGATCTTGTTATATATGTTTGTTGTCACTAAAAATGGGGAAATAAAGGATTCCTTGGTAAATGTGAAGTTTGGCAGATGAAATATTTCAAGTCAAGGAGAGAAATAATAAAAGCATCTTTAGTGAAAAGGTTGAGAATCATTGGATATGCTGTTTGTCCTTCTGGCTGAACTTTAGAGATTGTCCAGTAAAATCAAATATTTCATGTAGTCCACAAACAGAAAATGTCTCCTTTCTGGGGAGGACACTGATGGAGAGGAACAAGCAGATTTCTAGTTGCTGGAAGCAATTTGGCAAAGAAATAATATAAGCAGACATCATTTTGAGTAAATACTCCCTTTACGATAGTCACTGAAAAGCTATTAAGTATGCCTCCAGATCAAAATTTACAACAGACCCACAGATAAGTTTCACAGCTTTTTGGTTTGGAAGGGGCCTCCTGTGGTTGCACAGGGACTATTTAGAGAACTCTTACTTTGCAGTGCTGTGTCTTATTTAAGTGATACCACACGTGCTAAGGATTGCTTTGAAACGCAGTAGAAATAAAGCATAAGGGTGATACAATAAAATTCAAATAAACTGCAATAATATGCTAGTTTTGGGACTCACCAGCCCATCTTGGAGTCACAATGGTAAAATAACATGTCCAGATGAGGCAATTAAGTCAGGGTCCTCATTCGAGAATGTGGAAATACATAAAGGGAGTGCCAGTGTTGAATGACACTAAATGGGGCGTTGCTAAGTCCTGTTGTATGTTTCTGGGATCCCTGAATGCAAAAATAACAATAAAGCAAAAATCCCCAGGATTAAGAAAGAAATTGAGAATGCCTATTGCTGACAGTTAAAAGACAACATGCGGAGTGGGGCTGGCCCAGTGGCATAGTGGTTGGGTTTGCGTGCTCCTCTTTGGTGACCTGGGGTTTGTAGGTTCGGATCCTGGGCATGGACTTGCATACTGCTCATCAAGCCATGCTGTGGCAGCATCCGACATACAGAATAGAGGAAGACTGGCACAGATGTTAGCTCAGGGAGAATCTTCCTCAAGGAAAAAGAAGAAGATTGGCAACAGATGTTAGCTCAGGGCCAATCTTCCTCACCAAAAAAAAAAAAAAAAAAAAGGCAGCATGGAGGAAGAGAAACAGCATCTGACTGAAGTCAGAAAATCTGGTTCACATCTCAGTTCTGTTTGTTCCTAGCAGCACGATTTTAAGAAGATGGATGCTTTCTGAATTCTAGTCTGTAAATTAAGGGTTATAACACCTGTCTACTTTGCAGGCTTGTGGTGAGAATCAAGTGATGCAATGGATGTGAAAGCATTTTTGAAACTTTAAAGTGTCAAAAAAATTCAAGTTGTTCCCAAAGAAAATTTTTAAAGCAAACTTCAAAACCACATATTTCCTGTACACAGAGCCTACATTTCTATTTCAAGGAAGATTGAAAATGGGCTGTTTATTTGCATAAAAGAGAGAAAGTAAGAAAAAGTAATGGAGCTAGGAACAAAATGGTTAGTGTTTAACAAGTGAGCAAAAACAACTGGGTTTTGTTTTTCCCTAAAATGTAGCCTGGGAGGCTATATAATTGAAAATTTCTGACTCTCAAACGATCGCAGACCATAATTTTTGAAGAGGCCCTGCTTAGCATGAGTCCTTGGGATTGCACTCTTCAGACCTGAACGGAAAATTGAACTGAGGGCTTAGGGTTCCATTAGGAAGCAATTTTCCTCTGGCTGAGTAACTCAGGATAATACCAGCTGTGACGGCAGAAAGCTTGCCAGCCACCCTGGGGGCACTGTGAGAGGACAGCCCTAGCGGCAGGCCAGGCTTGTTTTTCCAGACTCTGTGCCCCTGACTCAGTTGGGAACGGGGCCAGCAAACCCACAATCTGTGTTAGGCAGTAGTTATTTTTCATTCTGAAGCAGAAGCTTAAATACCTAACTTAGAGGTCTGTTTGACAGACTGCTTCTTGGGGGTAAGGTGGGATAAGAGATGAATGAGAGTTCCTATTTGTAAACTGCAGATTGTTCTCATTCTGAATTTGCCAATGCAGAATGCATAAATAAACAACCCCCTAGGTTTACCCCATTTTCACAAACTTGGAAACCTTTGGGAAAGATAGCGTGGTAAAAGCAAATGTATAAACTCTCACACATTAACTGAATAAAATGACCAGCTGAAATTAAAGATATTGCCAATTACAAACATTTGAAGACTGTTTATCAGATATAACATAGCTTAGAACACTTTTAAAGATGACACCGGAAAGCAGGATACAACCTACCTTTTCTGGTGGGTGCTGTTGGTGCCCTGCCCTTCACTGAGTGGGTGCAACTTTCTCTTAGTTGCTGTGAGTGTTGGTTGCTAAGGACTCATAGCTTCTATCTTCATCCAAATCTCCCAGACTCCTCTAGGATAGCCAGTGACCAATGACTATTTGGCAAAGAAGACAAAGGCTGGGCCCCTTGCCTAAAGATGGAATCAATTCTGAGCTGCAGTTTCTGCTCCAGAGATTCCTAAGGGCCTAGGATTAAAGTTAGATTCTAGCTGAGAGACCAGATCTTGCTTGGCTTTCTTCCCTTTCCCTCTCCCGCTTTACTCACACTCCTCCTGAGAACACAAAATAAAACACTTTTGTAATCCCTTTCTAAGTCTCTGCTTCTAGGGAACCAGATATTTCAAAGACACCTTATAAGAGTTCATTGTTGTGGAATTCAGGTGAAAAAATTTTGGAAAATTCTACCAATATCTGCTAATTGTAAGGGTCCAGGCATTGGAGGTATGGATAGGCTACGGGAAGGACTGAGAAAATCCATTTTGGAGTTCTTTCCCCTGACATAGGTATATTATATTCCAGGGCAACAGTCGCTCAATCAAAACTACTTGCTTTTCTCTGAAACGATTTCTCAGTAGCAATATTCTGATTTGAGAAGAAACTCACTGTAGTATTTATCTATAGCTGCAAAATGAATTACTACATTGTAGTCACTAAAACAATGCACATCCTCTAGGCCAGGAATCTGAGCATGGCACAGCTGCGTCTTCTTCCTCAGGGTCTCTCATAGACATTAATCAGGGTTTTGTCTGTGCGTGGGCTCTCATCTGAGGCTCACCTGGGGAAGGATCCATTTCCAAGGTTGTGTGGTTGTTGGCACTATTCAGTTCCTTGTGGGCTGTCAGATCAAGGGCCTCAGCTCCTTGTTGACTGTCAGCTGGATAGCACCCTCAGTTCCTTGCCACATGGGCCTCTCCACATGGCAGTGTACTTCATCAAAAGCAGTGAGGGAGAGCACCAATAGAGAGGGTCTGCTAGCAAGAGAAAAGTTGCAACCTAATGTAACATAATCCCATGTATGACATCCCTTCACTTCTACTGTAGGCTATTAGAAGCAAGTCATAGATCCTGCTCACAGTCAAGGGGAGAGGATTACTCTGGGGCAAAAATACCAGGAGGCAGGGACCACTGGGGTCACTGTTAGAGAGTCTGTCTGCTGCCACATCCACTAATTTAGATCAAGGAGTTCTGGAAATGAGGATGAGTCCTTGGAAGAGTAGGGCAGTATCTACTAAGAGCCATTTAACAATTTTAGATCATTAGTAGTAAAAGAATTAAGGAGAAAACATGTAGTTTTATCACATAGAAAGAAGTCTGATGTGGCTTTTTTTTTCCTGGCATAAATTCTTGCCTGTATGGCCAGCTGAATTAGAAGTGGGAGAGAACTAAGCGCCTCTTATGATGGGAGAAGATTTTCTCTAAACCCAGCTGAGTTGGCATCCATGCAACGGATTTCAACAAATGTAGAGAAAACGCTTTCAGAGAAAATATGCTTTGGCTGCAACTTCCTATAGTGTCAACTTCCTTCCCACATTCTTGAAATCACTGCACAACTGAGGTGACAACATCAACCTACATCACCGCCCTCCAGCTTACTTCCCAGGAGCATACATTTCAACATGTTAGGAATAAAGCAAGCAAGATGAAGATCAATAGAAAGACTCCTTCTCCCAATTAATCCATTATGCTAAACCCACCACTCTCATGCTTTGGTAACCGATGAGATTAACACATTCTATACCAATAGTGTGAAAAATTTAGTTGAAGAGCATATATTTGAAGAAGACTTACCCAAGGAAACAAAATCAAATTTTAGCTACTATCTATTTTGGAGTAATATTAAGGATAACATGGTGTCTGAAATGAACATGAATGTTATGTTTAATAATGAGCCACAGGGATTTTTAAGGAACCAAAAAAAGTAAATTTAATAAAAGTAATAATGCTATTAAAGCATTCGAAGTAGTAAAGAACAAAATTATCACTGCAAAAAAATGTATCATTAAGGTATAGTTGATAAAATTACCTAGAACACCAAAGAAAAGCTATAAGATTTTTATGAAAGTTATAATAAAAAGAGGTTGGAGAAAAGAATAAGATAATGGTGATTCAATATACCTATGATTTGTGTTCCTAGGGAAGGGACTAGACTAGAGTAGAAGAAATGAAAAGACTAGAACAGAGTAAAAACTAAATATAAGAGAAATTTCCTGAATTGAAGGTAGATCTTAATCTGTCTATCTGCAGGGCCCTCCATGTGTCAGGAAAAATTAATGAAAAGCAACCCACGCTAAGATCTCTTCTGATGAGGTTACTGTAGTGATTAGAGGGGCAGAAACACATTACCAGAAGGGGAAACAAACTTTTGTTGTCCTCAGTCATGAAAGATGTTAGAAAAGAGCAGAACAATGTTTTGAAGGAAAAGAATTTTCTACTTCAGGAAGAGTTTTTCTTCAACATAAAAGCAATACAAAATTATCACTCCTGCACCTCTTAAGGGTGGCAACAAACCAAAAAAACAAAACTTTTGTAGACACTAATTAATCAAGGGGCAAATTGAATTAATGAATTTATAAGTGGGGGAGTTGATAAATAAAATGTCTAAGTAGTTATTAGCTTTGAATTCACTTCAGCCAAAAATTACATCTAAAATGTGTGGCCTTACAGATGTATATGTATAACGGTAGATTCACAAGCTACTGTCTTAAATTATAAGAACCTATTTAGCACTTATATATTTCCCACTTTGTCATTATTCAAATTTAATTTATAAGATATATAATATAATTTGGATATATTTTATAAGATCAATTGTACACTATTGTATTCTCTTGTTTTCACCTTTATTTTGAAGTCTCTATTCTGACTCATGGGAAGTTTGATTATAATCTATTCTCCATTATTTTCTTTAAATGTAGTACTTCCTGTGTGATAGTCTATTTTCTGCATGCTGGCATTTATGCAGGTGAATGATATCTTACCTAGGTATAAAATTCTTATATTGCATTCTTTTCTCTTCAAAGTCTGTCAACACTAGTCCATCAAATTCCAGCTTCTAGTTTTTCAGATAAGTCCAATGCTTTTTTTTTTCTTTGTAGAAATTTCTCCTTTCTGCTAGAAGAGGGTAGAAGTTTACTTTGGAGACAGGATTTTTACCAGGCTATGTAAGGCTGGGTGTATGTTTTTTACAGTCAATACTGGAATTCATTGATCCCTTTCAATCTGAAGCCTCAAAAATGTCTTAAACTCAGGGAAATAAGATTTTTTAAATCACTTTTTAGTTTTTGAAGAAGATTAACCCTGAGCTAACATCTGCTGCCAATCTTCCTCTTTTTGCTGAGGAAGACAGGTCCTGAGCTAACATTGTGCCCATCTTCCTCTCCTTTATATGTGGGATGCCTGCCACAGCATGGCTTGACAAGCAGTGCATAGGTCTGCACCCGGGATCTGAACCAGCAAACCCCAGGCCACCAAAGCGGAACATGCTCACTTAACCTCTGCACCACTGGGCTGGCCCCAGGGAAATAAGATTTTTGTCTGTTATTTATTTATTTTTTCTTCCATTTATATGGTGGGTCTTCCAGATTTGTCATCCGTATTAGTTTCCAAGGGTTGCTGTAACAAATTACCACAAACCAGGTGGCTAAAAACAAAACAAATTTATTCTCTAACAGTTCTGAAGACTAGAAGTCCAAAATCAAGGTATCAGCTAGGCCATGCTCCCTCTTCAGTCTCTAGAGAAGAATACTTTCTTGCCTCTTCTAGCTTCTGGTGGTGGCCAGCAATCCTTGGTGTGTTTTGGCTTGTGGCAGCACAACTCCAGTTTGTCTCCTTATTCACATGGCCTTCTTCTTTGTGTATCCTCTGTGTCTTCAAATCTCTCACTCCCTACAAGGACACCAGTCATTGGATTTACAGCCCATCCTAATTCAGTATGACCCCATCTTACCTTGATTACATCTATAAAGACTAAATAAGGTCACATTCAAGGTATGGGGTTAGGACTTCAATGTATTTTTCTGGGGGACACAATGCAACTCATAATATCATTCAAGCTTCTAAACTCATGATGTCCATCTCTTTATGAGACACTTATACTTTATATTCAAGGACACATATTTTAGCAGTTAACATCAGCACTAATTAATCTATTAAATTTTAACATTAAAACATTTTTAGTTGAAAAAAACAGTTTTATTTTGTGCCACAATTGAATCTCTTTGTGTTCATAATGGTTTTCTGCCAGAAGATGCCTGTTTTGAGTGTTCTTCTGGACCTGTCCCTCTGTGAGTGGCTGAAGGTCCGTAGATGTGTCTTTTTCTTCATCTGCTCATGTCCCATCTTTTGGGCATGGGGTTCCTGATCTCTCTTATGTGGGATCTACCTTATGTTGAGGTGGGAATTTCAGCAGTCTCATTCCCTGAGGGTCAATGATGTAGCAGATAATGATTTGTCAGTTTCTCATTTGGGTCCCAAAGGGGAAGCTTTTTGCTACTCTTGTCTCCTCAATTGCAATATCTAGGGCAGGGATCTTCAACCTGTCTGCACATGGAGCAATTCCTTAGGAGTAATTCTTAATTAGGCATTGGTATGCCTAGTCCCTGTCCGTGGTTTATCTAATCTGGATTTCTAGTTCTTGGGCTAGATGTGGAACTTTTTATACTTTCAGGTAAATATGAATCCCTGGGCATCTTGTTGAAAGGCAGATTCTGGTTCAGGAAGTCTGGAGTAAGACCTGATTCAGTATTTCTAACAAATTCCCAAGTGCTGCTGATGCTGAAAGTAGTCAAAGAACTTGTTCTCAAACTTGCCTGTGTGTTGGGATCACCTGGCGGACCTCAAAAATACTAATGCTTCTATCCCACCCCCAGAGATTCTGATTTAATTGGTATGGTGTGTGGCCTGGACAATGGGAGGCTTAAAATCTCCCCAGGTGTTTCTAATTTGGAAAACCACTGGGCTAGAGCCTCGTGGTCAGGGTCAACTGAGTTGCTTTGTTAATTTCTCTGCAGTTCCTCAAGAATTGTCCTTCCTTGGAGCCAGCCTGGTGGCATAGTGGTTAAGTTCACGTGGTTCGGCAGCCCAGAGTTCTCTGGTTTGGATCATGGGTTCAGACCTAGCACTGCTCGTCAAGCCATGCTGAGGCAGCATCCCACATAGAACTAGAAAGACGTACAATTAGGATATACAACTATGTCCTGGGGCTTTGGGGAGGCAAAAAAAAAAAAAAGGAAGATTGGCAAAGATGTTAGCTCAGGGCCACTCTTTCTCACCAAAAAAAGCATACTTAAAAAAAAAGAATTGTCTTTCCTCTCAGGGATCCTTGGCTAACAGAGGGCCAACATCCCTCTTGCCAGTTGTTATATTCCATTTTCCTGAGCTTTGCACTGCTGTCCTCGGCTCGTCTCCATCCTGAGGGGAAGAAGTTGCAGGTCTGTTCTCTCCATCCAGACCTCAGCAGAGCCTAAGACCTGACTTGTCATCTCCAGGTCCTGCCTGACAGCTTCCATACTCAAGAGGCTGATTGTTGGATGAGAACTGGGATGGTAAGGCAGTAGGGTTGTGTTTAAGTGAATCTCTTCTCCAAATCCAAATCTTTAATTTTCAAGAGCTCTGTCTTTTCTGATTTGTGTTTGCTTTCGTAATGTAGTGTTTTGTTTTAGAGAAGCGATATCTTCTTAAATGTCATTGAAGACTCTAACTTGAAGGTCTTTCTTTCTTTGTCAGTTTCTTATTTCTCTTACCTTTTCCTAAGGTTATTTTTCATTTGTCTGTTGTTTGTTTTCAAATCTTGGTATTTCTTTTGCATGCTGTGGCCTTTCCTCAAATGTATCATTTGCTCACATTTAGAATTGGGCGACAGTATGTCTGACTGTAGAATTTATGTAGAGAGTTAAGGTTTATTCACTGCCAGGCTTACTCCAGAATAAGGAGCAGAAACCGGCTATTAGGTTAGAGTACACCTATATAATAAAGTGAGGAGGTCTTTATCTTTTGGCACCAACACCTAGCCTTTGCTGCCTTAGTTCTTTCTAGATGGTTGTTTGTTCAGAGTTGAGTACAAAGCTTTAGGCCATTAGAAGCAGGCAAGAGAGAGGTACCAACTGTTTCACAAGTTTCTGTATGCAGACCTTCATCTACTGTCCATTTTTAGCTCTTTTACTATTCCTTCCTTTTGCCATACCTTCCTTTTGTTGTGCTTGCTGGATGGATCAACTTCTTCCTTTACTGGTACTCATACCATATGAGTTCCAGGCTCGGGTTTCCTTTGATATTCCTTATCTACCAAGATTCTTCTATTTACCTCTCATTGTTTATTACTGGCTATTTTCTTTTCCTATTTGTTGTATACTTATACCTTTTAAACATTTCCTTACTATTGTGAAAGTGTCTGAAGAGGGAGAGAAAATCTGCCCTCTTGCATCAGAAACTGTACAGCATCATTTTTACGGATGCACAATATTCACCATATTTTATTTGTTCAGTATTCTGTGGTCACAATTCAATTTTCCCCAAAGTTCTATTACTATAAACAATTGTAGAATCAACAACCTTAAAATAAAAGCTTGGTGCAAACACTTTGTAGATAATATCCTACATATATATTTTTAGGTTAATTTGCGTCTATTTAAAAAATGTGTTTAGTTATGCACACATCCTCTCAATATAGATTGCTTTAATTTATGGTGCCCATTGTCCAGTGCTCTCTTCAACATTGGGTACAATAATTATTTCCTTAATCTCTCTTAGTGTATAAATTAAAGATTGTATCTCATTTTAAGGTAATCTCTTTGAAGAGACTAGCTATGTAAACAGGATTCCCTCATGCAAACCAGTTACTCCCTGTAATTTTACCTTATTATATCATCTTCATAACACTTAAGTAATTAGGATTTATTAGTCCCTCCTGCTCCTTTTCAAGCTCCATAAGATCAGGGGCATTGTCTTTGCAGCTGTACTTCTTGAATTTGGGAAACTTTCCCTTTATCTTCATATGGTTTTCCCACTATATTTATGCACTCTGTGTCCTAATCTCCTCTTCTTAAGAAGACACCAGTCATATTGGATTAGGTTCCACCCTAATGACTTCATTTTAATTTAATTACTTCTCTAAAGACCCTATCTCCTAAATTACTGTGAACTATAAGTATTTTCTTAATAAAAAATATGAGGGAAAGCATAATCTTTTTTTTTTAATTGAAGTATTGATACCTAACCTCTAAATCTCAAGTTCTTGTGCCCCATGCAAAGTAAGCCAATCACTGAGACATTGGTGCTTGGAGTTGGAGAAAGGTTTATTCACATTGGGCAAAAGAAGGCAGGAGGGAGGATAGTTCTTCAGATCCACCTTGACAAGAGAAGAAAAAGGAGGGTTTTATACAGCTAAGGGCCTTGACAGGAGAAGTTTCAGAGAAACAAAGGGGTAATCCATGTTTCTTTCACTCCAGATAAGCCCTTGGGCAATCTGACTTCTGGACTTCAACTGGCAGTTGGGGGCTGGTTATCTGGTGGTGTAACTTCCTTGACAGCCTTTGTTTTTTTCTACAAAACAAGCTCTAGATCCTTGTGAGCCTTGAGTCACCAATCAGGTTAAACAAGAAAACAGCACATTAACAAGATTAACTTCTTTTTATCTGTGTGGGGAATAAGGTTGAGGGGCAATCACGTTCTTATTGAATACAGTAAGTCTCAGGTAGCTGTTTTCAGTATAGATGACATACGGTATTATATTAGTTTCAAGTGTACAACGTAGTAATTCAACATCTATATACATTACAAAATGATCACCACAAGTCCGATAACCATCTGTCACCATACAAAGCTATTACAATATTATTGACCATATTCCCTATGCTGTACATTACATCCCCGTGACTTATTTGTTTTATAACTGGAAGTTTGTGCCTTTTAATCCCCTTCACCTATTTTGCCCATCTCCCCACCCCCAGCCCTCTGTTGACCACCAATTTGTTCTTTGTACCTATGAGTTTTTTTCTGGGGAAAGCATATTCTTGAAAGAATTTCTTAATAAATACCTTAGTCTATTATGAATGGCTCAATTTTTAAAGTATTAACTTTTGCTCTAATTTTCATAGCAAAACTACTCTACAGTCTAGAGCTTACATGTGTATATAGTAGTAAATACAGCCCAGCAACAGAGGGCTTATAAAGTAAGGGACTCTCCTTTTATATCTATGAAAGTGTAGAGGACCCTCTGGCAATTATTGCATGTATCCCGGAATTTATTCTTATAGCACTGATTTAATTGCAAGAATGTTCATACTTAACTACCTTTTGTCTTTATTTTAAGCTCTTTAACCCCATACTGATCCTGGGACTTCTTTTTCTGTGATTTTAATGGTAGGGAATGAACCACCGATTTCATACAGATGTTGGAGAACCAGCCTTGCAGACAGCTGGAAGAAACAGGTGTACAGAAATCCAGAGACTATTAACATATCTAATTGAATAAGTGTTGGTAGTTACAAAAGTAATTAAGAATAAAAGAAAGCCTTGTGAAGCTCCTAACAAAAACATTGCTGGTAATCACTGCCAACTTAAAACTCATTTTGTGAAGCTTCCTGAAAAAATGGGAGCATTTTATATTGAATATTACCTTTTGTCTTGTAATTTACATAGGTATCTTTAATGAACAGCTCGTTTATAGTTCCGCTGAGTCTTTCCTGTGTGTGTTGCTGGCATCTTTGAAACAGCAGTATCAGCAATTTAGAGTAGGCAGGCTTCCTCTTGAATATTTATAGAAAGATTTTAAAAGTATACTTACCAATTTGCTTTAGATTGTTCTTTTGAAATTGCCGTATTTTTTCCTATACTAGAAACACCTTCTTTTAGAACAAGAAAATGGAACGTTTTCCACCATGGCTTCTTTGTTGTTAGGATGTTCAGATTGAATCCCGTGAATGGTTCCATGCAAGATTTTATGAATATTTTTGTAATTATCACAGAAGCACACGATTATTGTAAGAAAAAAAGCACAAAGGAAGTGATTTAGATAGAAAATCAATCACTCCTGATACAGCCACATGGAGAGCATGTGTTACACCTACAGCGGGATAATCTCTTACCAGGTCTGTTAGTTTGCCAGGGCTGCCATAACAAAGCACCGGGGATGGGGTAGCTTAAACAACAAAAACTTATTTTCTCACAGATCTGGGGGCTGCAAGTCTGAGGTCAAGATGTTTACAATGTTTCTTTTGAGACCTCTCTCATTAGCTTGTAAATGGCTGCCTTTCCCCTGTGTCTTCACAAGGTCTTCTTTCTGTATCTGTGCATGTCTGTGTCCTAATCTCCTCTTCCAATAAAGACCCCAGTCACATTGGATTAGACGCCACCCTGAGGATCTCATTATAATTTAATTACCTCTCTAAAGACCCTATCTCCAAATATTGTCAGATTCTTAGGTACTGGGAGTTAGGACTTCAACATATGAATTTTAGGGGAACACAATTCAGCCCATAACCAGGCTTTCTAAAATATGTTTTATACAGAAACTGAAATATAATAATGTACAGTTGAAATTTACGTAGTGTTAAAAGCCAACATGACCTCAATAAAATAAAATAAAAAAAATGTGTGTTTTGAGTGTGTGGGTTTAACAGCTTTATTGAGGTGTAATTGACATACAGTCGACTGTACATGAATAATATGTACAATATTATAGGTTTTGACATTCATATACAGCCATAATAAACCTATCCATCACCCTCAAAAGTTTCCTAATGCCCCTGTAATCTCTCCCCCTCTCTTTCCTGTCCTGCTCCCATCCCCAGACAACCACCAATCTAAGATACATTTGTTCACATTTCCTAGAATTTTATAAAATGGAATCATATAGTACATACTCTTTTGGTCTGGCTTTGTTCACTCGTCAAAAATATTTTGAGGTTTATTCATGTTGCAACGTGTATCACAACATCTAGAATGGTACCTGGCACATGGCAGGTACATTAATTATTAATTCAATGAATGAATAAAAGCATAAATCAATGAATATTTTAGAAGGCTAAGGAGATGGGATGTTAAATGCAATTGAATGACACTCATAAGTTTGGTGTTCTCTCTGAAGCATTTTATACAGGTGAGTATATGAACCAGGTTTGTAGTTTAGAAAATATCTCTGGTGGCAACTTGAAGGATGAATTTGCGGCAGGGAAAGGCTAAAAGCAGGGGACTGGTTATTAAAAATTCTTATATAACGATTCCTATATATTGTGTTTGTGCAGCATCATCCATGTTAAAATATCCAGTGAGCAACTGAAAATGTGAACAAGTAAGAAGAATTATTTTTGAGGGTGTAGAAGGGTGAGTGGGAAAATTAGGATAAAGGAAATGATTTTCCTAAATCTATTTGTAAAGTTGCCGAATAACCTTATAAATACATCCTGATACAGGGGAAAGAAAATAGGTATCAGAAACTCTAGTCCCAAATATTAACTCTCTCCTAACCCTTAAGACTTTAAGCAAGTAACACAATATCTTTGTGCTTGTTTCCTCGTATTTTTAGGACTCTTTATTGCTTACATTTTCAAATTTCACAATGATGGATCTAGATGAGCATCTTTATTTTCTGTGCTAGGGCCTTCCATCTTGAAGACTCGCAGGATTTCAGCATTGAGGAATTCCTCTCCATTATTTATTTGGTAATTTTTTTTCTTCCCTGTATTCTCTGTAATCTGTTTTTGGAAATCCTATCACTTGGGTAGAGATACTGATATTTTTGGTTTGGTATGTCTTTATATTTGGTCTTACATTTTTCATTTTTTTCCAGTCTTGATGAGGTTTTCTTAATCTTATTCCCCAACTTGACTATTGAAAATTTTATTTTATTAATCTTTTTTTGTAGTTTCCTGAGAGGTATTTCTGGTTTCTTTATTGTTGTGTTTTTCACAGCAGCCTGTTCATGATTTATGGATATCATATTGTCTGGGCTATTTCCTAGAATATTAATTACACTATTTTAAACTTATTTTTTCTTCCTTGATTTATCTCTGTTTAATCTGGGGTCATCCCCACCCTTTCTGTTTGTTTTGGTCTTTCTTTTTTTTTTTCTTCTTCAAGATTGTCACCTGAGCTAACAACTGTTGCCATCTTTCTTTTGTTTTTTCTGCTTTACCTCCCCAAATCCCCCTGGTACATAGTTGTATATCCTAGTTTCAGGTCCTTCTAGTTGTGGCATGTGGGACACTGCCTCAACATGGCCTGATGAGTGGTGCCATGTCCACGTCCTGGATCCCAACTGGTGAAACCCTGGGCCACTGCAGCGGAGCGTGCAAACTTAACCGCTTGGCCACAGGTCCGACCCCCTGTTTTGGTCTTTATTATTTCATACCATAATTTTTTTTCTCATAAATCTATTGATTCTCAGCTGTCTATCTACTTTTAATAACAAAGTTCTCCCTAAACATTTCATTTAATTTCTTTCAACAGAACTCTGCTCCTATGCCCTGCTCTTGACTGGGGGTAGATACCTGCCTACAGGCTGTTATCCATGGTTATCTATGTTATCCTGATGAGAGGGGTTAAAGATGGTGGAAATGACAGTTCTGTTCATGGAGTGTCAGTTAACCTTTTAAGTTCTACTTCTAACTCCTGCTCTATGTCGTACTGAGAATTTCAAGATAATCTCTCAAGGGATTTGTTGGTTGAAAAAAATACCTTCTCTGCTGCAGTCTTGTCACATTCTTTTGATGTTGCAGCTCTCTTCTCTGTTTCATTAGTAAATGTTCCAATATGTGTCTTCCAGAAATTTGTTGAAATCTACCTCCTGCTAATGATTCCTTTCTTGTTTTCTTTTTGTTGTTGTTATGGGTTTATAACAATTTTAAATTCTTGTTTTAGTCTTCTATTATTATTACTGAAAGTTCGGTCTCTGATCCTGGTGCCAATCCAAATAATGAGAACAGAGTCTTGGGTAAAAAAGGAAAGGCTTTACTTTGCCGGGCAGAGGGAGAAAAGCAAGGGCCAGTGGCCCCTGAAATTGCTTGCTCCCTGTTAAGAAACAGGTAGCGGTTTTCATTTGGGGTTTTAGGTAGGGAAGGGGTACCATGGCCTTCTTGGTCAGCATTTTCCCATCGGCCTGTGTCTGGGGCTGCTTCCAACAGAGGAGACAAAGGATTTCTCAGATGAGTGTCCTTGGCTGTTTATGTCCATGGTGGAAAGCAGACTCTGACATCAGGAAGCTGAGAAGTTGGGCCTGGGAAGCTTCGGTTTCTTGATGTTCTCTGGACATTAGTTTCTCTGTAAAAGACTTCAAGGTCCTGTGATTAGCCACAACTTTAGTGGGAGCCCAGCATGAGGCCATCTGGGCTTTAACACTTTGTAACTTCTATTTGGCTCTATAGCTCAGGGGGTCAGAGGTTAAAGAAACAAATATTTACATATGAGTGTAACTAAAGAAGCAGGGAACTGGGAATGTGTGCTTTCAGTTTTAATGCATATATGTGGGGTTCACTGTAGGGGAACCAATGTCAGGGCTGATATTAACTAAGAGGTGGTAACATTGTCACTTTATGGTCTCAGCTTGATCTCAGTTAACCATCTTGAAGTTTTTAAAGAGGAACACTACTGCCCAATTTAAAAATGTTCTGAAGATTAAATGATATAATGTATGTGGAATTTCTTATTCACATATAAAATACTAGTTCCACTTTCCCATCATGTAAGAATGTCTTCTAGCTGATCTTCAGTCTGCTAACTCCCCAGCAGAAGTGATAAAATTTTAGCCTATCTGATATTTAATTTTGAACTTCCTCGTCACAGGAAGCGAACACCCTTCTTTACCATTTGGAAGAGGATTCTACTGGTTATGGATATTTTAGAAAGCTGATCCTGGCTCTACTTTTCTTCCTGATACAGCCTGCCTTCTAGTCAATATTTTGCTTTGTGGCATTTTTCCCCCAAAAAACACATTTGCAAAAGGAGATTTAAGTTGTGGCTTTGGGAACAAATATTTCAAAATTTGACCAAACTCAAGCACAAAGATCGATCTTTCAAACAGGAAATATTTACTCAATCTCCAATACAGAATGGGCAATATTATACTATATATACCCAGCAGGAGGTTAGAATCTCATTGGGTAGACAGGGCAGAGACATGAAAAGATGTGTATGATACAATACATGGTGTGAAATGTATCAGGTCAGAGTCACAGCTAATAAACACTTCAACAGTCTAATAGGGAAAGATTTGCTGTGGTTTTATGTGTTGAGAGGAGACTTTAGCCTTTCTTTCTTAGAATATAAGCTCAAGAAGTCAACGACCTTATCTGCATTGGCTACTATGTATTCTTTAAGCCTAGAACAGTTTCCAACATTTAGTAAGGACTCAATAAATGTATGATGGATTAATGAGGATTGTAAAATTGTGTTGCAATTTAAAGGAAACAGATAACTTGAACAGGTGGAGAGAAGGTAGGGAGAACACCATAGGTACAAAATAACAACAAAAAAGTAGAGGAGGAATAACCAAGATGAATTTGCAAAAGAGGATAGACTGCCCTGGTTCAAGAGTTCATTTTGAAAGTTAGTGAGGGGTTAAGTTGTAGTAGGCTCTGAGTAGCCTGTGAAGGCCTCTATATAGCAGGGGAAATAATCTGGATTTTATCTCACTGGCTTTAGTGAGACATTAACAATCATTGAGAAGAAAAATGATTTGATATTAGCAGTCATTTTGCAATCCATTTTGAATGTTTTAATTCTGTTAAGGGATGGTGTAGTAGGCAGAATTCCTAAAATGATCTTCAAAGATTCCTTCCCTAATCGCTGGGACCTCTGAATATGAAGTGACCTCTGAATCATTCCTATGATTATGTTATGTTATATGGGCCTGATCTAACCACATAGTCCTTAAAAGCCAAGAGTTTTCTCTGGCTGGTGTCTGAAGAGAAACTCAGAATGATTTGAAGCATGGGAAGGGCTTAATGCACAGTCCTGTCTTTGAAGATGGAGAGGGGCCAAGTGAGAAAATGTGGATGGCCCTAAGGAGGTGAAGGAGAGGTTCTCAACTGACAGCTAGCAAGGAAATGGTGACCTCAGTATTATTACTGTAAGGAATTGAATTCCAGTAACAACCTGAATAAGCTTGGAAGCTTTCTTTCCAGAGCTCTAATAACAGCTCAGATGGTCAGAACTTTGACTTCAACCTATGAGATGCTAAGCAGAGGACTGAGCTGAGCCCCCCCTAGACTTCTGACCTGTGGAACGGTGAGATAATAAATGAGTATTGTTTTGAGTTGCTTAAGTTTGTGGGAATTGTTCTGCAACTATGCAAAACAATTACAGAAATGTTACAGGAGGAGGAACAGCAGTCAGGGAGACCAGGGTATTTGTGCATTTCCTCTATACTTGTTCACTTACAAAGCAAAGGTGATGTGTCTTGAAATTCCTGAGTAATTAAAAAGGAATAGTTGTGTATTTTATTATATTCTCAACACTCATCATACCTCACTGTTCTAGTCAATGATTAAGAAAAAAACCCATTAGATCTATGAACAATGGTATAGCAGATTTTATTTTTGTCCAAGGTATTTACTGCCTTTCCCTGTGAGAAAGTTATCTTTCTTTGCTCCATTGTTATAAGACTAGCCCTTGTAACTGTTTTGGACAATGACATATGAACAGAAGTAGCATATACCTCTTTCCACCAGCAGCTTCAAAGCCATTGCATGGTTCTGCCAGCCTTTCTGTTCCTTTTGTCACAGACCTGGATGTGTGAATTGGGCTTCCCTTTCAGCCCAGGTTTTGGAGTAGAGGTGCTGTGAAGCAGAACTGAAGCTAACATGCGATAAACATGAAGGATGAACAAGAAATCAATGTTCGTTATTGTAAGCCAATGAGAATTTGGCATCACTTTTTACCACAGCATGACTTGCCTAAACTGGCTGAGTCAATTCGTAGCACACCAGCAGAGACCTGCTGTAACAAAAACTGAAAATATGAGGCATTGGCTTTATGGTGAGCAATGGATGGTGAAGAATCTGTTTTGGGAAGCTAGAAAGATGGAGCCCAACTTATCCAGTGGTGAGATATTTGATATAAAGTTTGCTACAATAACATGGAAGGCAGATAAAATGCCAAATGATCTCACGCCATTAGGTGGAGATGTGGGAAATACAATATCAGTAGTGCTTCCTAATTACTATGGCTGAATTTAACAGACCATTAACTGATTTTCAAACTAGTTTGTAAAATAGAATCAACTATGATTAAAACTCAACATTCTGATAAGGACCTAGCATGGATATGGGTTTCCCATCCTTTGTTTTATTTTATATCTCTATCTATAGCTATATCTATGTCTATGTCTATTTTTTGGTGAGAGCAATTAAGATCCACTACTTTCAGCAAATTTCAAATATATGATACATTACTGTTAATTATAGTCACCATGCTGTATATTAGCTCTCCAGAACATAATCATCCTGTGTATCTGGCACTTTGTATCCTTTGGCCAAAATCTCCCTATTTCCGCCGCTCCTCAGCCCCTGGTAACCACTATTCTAGTCTCTACTTGTAAGAGTTCAACGTTTTTAGATTTCACACATAAGTGAGATCATGCAGTATTTGTCTTTCTGAATCTGGCTTATTTCACTTTGCATAAAGTCCTTTAGGTTCACCTTTGTTGTTGCAAAAGACAAGATTTTCTTCTTTTTTAAGGCTGAAATATTATCCCATTGTATGTTGATACCTCATTTTCTTTATCCATTTATCCATTGATGGACACTTATCAACCAATTATAGTTGATTCCATGTCTTGGCTACGTTGAATAATGCAGCAATGAACATGGGGGCACAGATGTCCTTCGAGATAGTAATTTTGTTTCCTTTGGATAAATAGAAGTAGGATTGCTGGATCATATGGTAGTTCTATTTTTAATTTTTTGAGGAACCGCCATACTGTTTTCTATAGTGGCTATACCAATTTGCATTGCCACCAACAGTGTGCATCCTTGCCAATCCTTGTTATCTCTTGTCTTTTTGATAACAGCCGTTCTAACCGGTGTGAGGTTATATCTCATTGTGGTTTTGATTTGCATTTCCCTGATGATTAGTGATGTTGAGCATCTTTTCATATATCTGTTGGCTATTTGTATGTTTCCTTTTCAGAAATATTTATTCAGATATTTTTCCCATTTTTAAATTGAATTGTTTGGTTTCTTGCTATTGAGTTGTATGAGTTCCTTATATATTTTGGATATTAACTTTTATTGGATATATGGTTTGCAATATTTTCTCCCATTCCGTAGGTTGTCTCTTCACTCTGTTGATTGTTTCCTTTTTGGTCCAGAAGCTTTTTAGTTTGATGCAATCACATTTGTCTTCTTTGTGTCTGTTGCCTGTTTTCAGTGTCATATTAAAAAAAATATAGGCAAAAAATCATTGTCCAGACCCATGTCAAGAAGCGTTTTCCCTATGTTTTCTTCTAGTAATTTTATGATTTCAAGTATTATGTTTAAGTCTTTAATCCGTTTTGAGTGGATTTTTGCATATGGTGTTAAGTAAAGGTCCAATTTCATCTTTCTACTGAGCAATAGGAGGACTTTCCATTTAAAAAAGTCAATTTTCCATTTTTATAAGAGCTGATGAAATTGACCTTAGGCATATCTCCTAGCAAAGAATATTTAATGGATGGAACAATCTCTGTGGTATCTAGAACATATATCAGAAGGGATAAAAATACTATTTCAAGGAGTCAGGAAGATGAGAAAACTGAGAGAATGAAGCAGCAGCTAGGAAGTGGAGTGGCTGAGTTTTGTTACTATATGGTACTTTTCATATATTTCTGTGTGAGAGAGATTACTGACCAATTGCAATTAGCACCTAGGATGATACTTACTTGAAATTACAATTCTATTCCTAATGCTTAACCAGAAAAATCTCAACGATTTGGGTGAATTGTTATAAAACACAAAGAACTTTCATTTTTTCAAAAGATTAAAAAAAAGTAAAAACCTTTAGTTTTTCTCTCATATAAGAAGGTTGCCCTCACATTAGTACAGTAAACTTGTATTTTGTATAAAATAACTTGACCCCTGTGCATAAAGTAGCACTTTGGACAGGCACATGGTTAATGGGTTTTTTGAGGAACCTCATAATGTACTACATAGCAGATTTGTATATGTTACTACTCAGAGTTAGCTGAACTGCAAAATTTGAGGGCACAGCCCACAAGACTGCCTTCACTTTTGACACTAACTGCAAGTTTGGAGGATTCCTAACCCACCTTTAGGTTAGATAACTGTCCAGGAGGGCTCACAGAATTCACTACAGTCTATTATATTGACAGTTAATGTTTATTACAGGGAAAGGATACAGATAAAAGTCAAAGGAAAATGATACCTATGTGAGATGATGGATGGATTAACTAAGCTTATTGTGGTAATCATTTTGCAAGATATGTGTATATCAAATTGTTACACTATACCCCTTAAATTTACACATTATATGTCAATTATATCTCAATAAAGGTAGGGGGAAAATCAGCTAAAGGAAGAGATGGATAAGGCAGAATCTGGGAGGGTTCCAAATGAAGCTTCCATTGTTCTCTTTCACGCAGTTAGGAAGTGTTGCCCTCTTGACCTTGATGTGTGACAATACATACAAAGTATTGCCAACCAGGGAATCTCACTTGAGCCTTATTCCAGTTTTTATTTGAGTGTCATTATGTAGGCATGATTCATTGATTGCTCTCATGGTTGAGCTCAGTCTGTAGGTCAACTGATACTGAATAATCCAAAAGCCCCACCTTAGATCACAGGATTAATCTTTCTGGCATAACCAGGCCCCATTCTAAGACTATTGAGTAGGGCTGACCACATCCTAACATCTAGTGTGTCCCGCTCCAATAAAATAAAGATACCACTATCAGATATAATATAAATTACCTCCAAGAAGCCAAGATTAAAGCCAGACCTCTCTTTTGGCCAAGCCAAATTCTTCACTACACACTTGCCCATAAGAAAAGATACTACCATACTTTAGGGAGGCAGAAAGTAACTTGGGATCCTTTGCCTCACAGTGTTCATTTTATATACTGACCCTTCTTTGCCCCTCCTCCCCCAATTAGATAACTCTGGCCTCATGTTTCCCATGGAACCAAAGTAATTTTTGGTTATGCAAAAGTAAAATGAAGACATACCTCAGATTTGAAGATTTTGTGAGGCATTGTGAGGCTCTTTTTGGATCTGGAATCTGTCATCCAATGTATCTGCTCTCCTTCTAAGCTCTTTGTGTCACTCACGTTTATGAGTGTGCTTTCTAGTTCATTTATAGATAAAGCTTTGGAGAGAACAGATCAAGGACATCCTTGTGGCATTGCATTGAAATTTATTTATATGCCAAGTTTGGGATATTTGTTCAACCAGTTCTTATTCCGTCTTCTTTGTAATAATAACAGAACAGGAATAGTGTTTTTATTCCTAGGAACTGTTTCATGTCTGCCCCAGCCTATTACCAAAGATTCATAGCCATGGGTATATAACCCTGAAATTTTTCATAATTTTTTCTGTATGAAAAGACCCTGGGACTACACTTTTGTGTTCCCTTCAGATTTTAGTGGCAGCCAAAGGCATAAACAAGATTCCTATATGTTATAACTCTACCCTGATCTCATTTATTGTTTGCATTAGTGGAACCATAAAAATAGCTTTAAACAGATTTATTAAACCCACTCAGCTCTCTAAAAACTTCCTTAATTTGCACTATTTAAAAACTCTCTAGTCGTTCATCAGAAATCATGCAAGTTGAAAGATATTCAGGGTGTTTGATTTTGCCTAATTTGCTATTATAGTAATAAAGAATGTTGACAAAAGGAAATTCCCAATACACCTAAAACAAACCCTCTTAGAATTTTTTCAATTCACTGCATATTTATTGAATAATTTTGTCCTAGAAAAGAGTAACCTCTGTTTCTCACAGGACTACATTAATACATTTATTAGGCCAAGAAGTATTTAGCTTGAGATATCTTGCCTAGATGTTGATATCTGAGGATATTTAGAATATTTCCATGCCATAGAAGCTTGCAGAGCTATCAAAGCATGTGAATTGAAACAGCTTGACTATATTGTTATCTATCCATTGCACTAAGAAAAATTAGTGATCATGAGAAAATGCAATGTTGATAGGACTTTAGGCAGTATATTCACTGTTGGTGGCACTGTTAGAGGATTTAGCCTTTCTACAAAACAATTAAATAGTATCCAAAAAGAGTTAAAAGTTGTCCACGTCCTTTGACCAAGAATTTACCAAAAAGGAAAAAGAAATTCAATTTTAAGTCATTCACTGAATTGCAGGGTTTTTTTCTAATATTGAAAAATTGAAAATAACCCAAATCTCACTTACAGAGAATAAACTAGAACACATGAACATCACGGGATTCCAAACATTGGGAAGGTGTTTGAGGGCAGCTTACCTTGCCTCCCAAATCTGACTGTGTGTCATACTCACCAAGGGAGCTTTTTAGTTCTTTGTCTGATATAACTCCTTCATAGATGGTGTATTTATCTGGGATTAATGCCAGAGAGGTGACAGATGGGATTGGGAATATAAATGGGGCCATTGTCAATATTTGCCCAATGGGTTTTGTGGGAAACTGCACAAAAATGATAATTGTTTGGCCTATAAAGCTGCTTGGGTCCACAATATTCTCACGTGAATGCATGTCCCTGCTATACTACATCAGAACGAAGAGAATTCTTTCATTCAGCTTCATGACAGGGTGATGAGAGGGCAGTGGGCCCCTCTGTGGAGCCAAAGGGTGGGACATGCTGGCTGTCCACGTTAACAGCCTGTTTGCCCCACCCCAAACTAGTTGAGTTAATAGAAATTAGCTGAAAAAGTATGAACACGGTGACTTTTTGTTTTTGTCTTCAAAGGGATTAAATAATGAAGAGGTAGTAAAGAGCTCATATTTAAGTGCTTTCCGGATCTGAGACCACAGAGCTAGACCATTCTATTTCAGATTATCTGTGAGAAGCCATGATTATATGATAGATGGAGCTACATGCCCTTCCCTCTTCTCAGTATCTGTGGCTGATGGTGGTGGTATTGATGATATGGTTTACCTAGTACTATCTGGCATTCAGTTTGGTCTTTGATCAGTGGACTTCCTAGTTAGAAGACAAAGTCTGACTAGTTCTTTGCTGTCTGACTCTTATTTCATTTACCCACATATCCGTGCAAGACAGAAAACCAGAAGGTGTCCGGGTCAGAGGTGAATATCTCTGGAACAGTCCCTAGACACTGGGTAGATATTGAATTAAGCTGACCCTTTATGGTGTGGTTCTTCAATCAGGCTTCTGTAATTGCATTTGGATCACCTGCCACTGGAGGGCACTATTAGAATAGCTGTGGGAAAAGGCAGTTCTGGAATAAAACACTAGCCATCAATGGCCACTAGGCAAAATTTAGAGTTGGGGGGTGGGGTGTGAGGGTGAAAAACTGGAGGCTAGGAGCTTGGCATTGAAAACTTTGAGCACATTTCTTTCCCCTGCCTGATGAAGTTTGCAGGTCCTCTGCTATCCACTGAATCCAAGTGGAGGTGAAGTTGAGCTATGTTGGCTTCAGAGATGCTGTTGTGTGTGCATCACAGCATCAGTTCACAAGGTAGTTCTTGAAATCCTCACTGTTTAAGAACAACAGCTCCAACTTATCTCTCAGGTGATATGGGAGGCTGGGGTTGTTTTGAACAGAATTCTGAACTAGGCTGGGGTCTCAGGAGCTGGATCTCATCATGGGAGCAGGCTGGGAGGTCCATGACAAGGGCAACTGCCATGAGACCCAGGTAGAGCAGCCCTTCTTACAGTGCAAAAATAGTTCCCATGGGTGGGTAGGGTACAAGAACTTGAATAAAAATGAAGGATCTGCCACAAAGGTTAGGGAAAAGGAACTGGTAGGAGACTCTTCAGGAGACTGAAGAGAATACTTGAAGTGAGAGTTTGAAGAAGAGAGTCGTTTTACTGCAATAACTTCTAATTAAAATGAACTGACATACTTGGTCAGAAGTCAAATGCAAGAGGTTTTCTTTTTAAGAAAGGAAGAAAGTCACATGTATCAAGCTTTAAGCATTTTTTCTTTTGCTAAGTGTAGAGACGTGAATTTACCTTTGTTGCAAATTATGCCTTTGTTTTGGAGGAACCAAAGTAATTTTTTTGTTATGCAAAAGTAAAATGAAGACATACCTCAGATTTGAAGATTTTGTGAGCCACTGTGATTTGAAGGAAGTGAACTACTCTGTGGTAATATTAAAGATGTTCTATATGATAGACAGGATTGCATATCTGTGGCTGTGTCCTTGAGAAAATTATGACTATTTTAAACATGGTTCTAGAATGAACTATGCCTGAAACTTGCTGCTTCATTATATGGACAGAGATCCTGCAGGAAGGGTGTGTAGCAAGCCTGATTTGTACTTTGAATTATAGACAAGAATGAGGCTTAGTTTGGCATGTAAATATCCCAAACACTGCATGGGTTCAGCCTTTACGGATGCTGGATTGTTGGGTTCTGGTGTAGCTCAGGATCTTTATTGGGGTCCTTGGGGGTTAACTTTTCCTTTGCAGGTAATTCATTTGTATTATCAATCATTCTTGGAAGAATCTAATCCTGGACAGGAAATGAGAAGTGGGGGTAGGAATGGGACAGAATGAGGATAGCCTGTATCATGGAGACTTGTCTAGGAAGGTCTGGGCCCATTTGGGACTGTCTAAACCCAAGGATGATTCTGGTCCTATGATCTCTCTAAGAAGAAATAGATCTAGTAGTGGTTACAAGTTACTCTCTAGGTTGCACTTCTCTTTCATTTCCCTCAAACTTTCAGTAAAGACCAATTAAAATTGCAGCCTGTTTCAGTAGTGCTGTTCATGCTTGGGGCAAAGCAGTGCAAGAGAGTAGTAGACTCTGAAGGGAGATGGTAATCCCAGCCCAGAGGCCAGAACCTGCAGAGGACAGGGGGTCACAGGCAGCAGGTGACAACAGGACGTATCTGTGGAACATTTAATTGTCCTCCAGGGATTCTTGGTCTTATTTGGGCAACTTGTGAAAAGGGGACTTCCTGCAGTGAAGCAGGATGGGGGCTTTCAGTCATTACAACTGAAATAATTAAACTCATCAGTGGCGTCACGCTGGAGTTAAAATAAAATTCAAATCCTAATCAAAGCCTAGAACTTAATTATTACAACCACTAAAAAGAAAGGATAACTATGTAACATGATAGAGGTGCTAATTATTGCTACAATGGCAATCATATCACAATACATAAATGTATCGAATTAACATGTACATCTTACATTTACACAATGTTATATGTCAAATATATTCAATAATAATAATAATAAAAGCCTACAGGGCCCTGCCCATCTTCATCTCAGGTTATTCCATTTTATTATGTTTCAATCACTCCTAGTTTCGTTCCATTTCTTGAACAAGTAAATCACTCTCTAGCTTCGGGAACTTGGCCATGCTGTGGTCTCTGCATAGGAGGCTCTTTGCTAGTTCTGTTTTCTTCTTCTCAAGCTTCAAATCTCAGCTTAATTGGCAACTTCTTAAAGTGGTCCTCCCTGACAACAATGTTTAAGTGTATTCTCTCTGCTTTTCTCTCTCACAGCAACTTGTTCATTTAACTCACAGTCCCTTACAATTATACATATATATTTGTTCAGTAATTTTCTACATTCCCCACCAGACTACAAAATCCATGAAGGCAGAGAGGCTGTGACTATTTAAATAAGCACTGCCTAATGAGGTCTAACTGCTGATCTTTGATCATAGTAGGCCCTTGATACAAAATTTTGACTAAATGAATAATGTGCTTATTAATGAAAATATGACTTCATTTTACTTGTCAGACTGGCATGGCCAAGGACAATTAGGTTACATAAAACTTATTTCTGGAAACTTTTATAAGCCTTATATTCCCGTATATTTCCTCTGTTTGCAATGAGCCATGCTTTTAAGGGAGACCTGCCCACCTGCTTGTTACATGCCAATTAATGGCATATAAAGATACATTCTATGTTTTCAGCACTTCTAAAGCAATTGCATGGAATTCTGCCTACTTTATTTCCATTCTGCTTGGCTCCACTTTTGTTTCTTCCTGCTTTTAGTCTTGGGTTTCATCAACCAACTTCGAATCCACTTGTGACCCCAGCTTTGGTGTTTGCTTCGGTTTCTTCAACTTCAACTTTTAGTACTCTCTAAGGACTTCAGTTTGTACTCAACCTCTGACTATTTCTACTTCTGGCTTTCACAGGTTTATTACTCTGGCTTAGCTATGGGTCAGGACTTGAACTCCAGTACATCTCGTCTGATCTCTGTTTGATCCCTAAATATATTGGTTGCCCAGCTGAGGAAGGCCAGAGTGTTTCTTGCTGGAGAGTTGCGGTGTCTTTAGCAAGCAGGTATATATCATAATTATGTCCCAGGTGTCTGTATTACGATAATAACATTGAACTCCTCCTCACACTGCCTCTTTCTTCCTTTCTCTCTCTCTCTTTTTTTTTTAAAGATTTTATTTTTTTCCTTTTTCTCCCCAAAGCCCCCCAGTACATAGTTGTATATTCTCTGTTGTGGGTCCTTCTAGTTGTGGCATGTGGGACATTGCCTCAGTGTGGTTTGACGAACAGTGCCATGTCGGTGCCCAGGATTTGAACCAACCAAACACTGGGCCGCCTGCAGCGGAGCGCGCGAACTTAACCACTCGGCCACGGGGCCAGCCCCCTTCCTTTCTCTCTTGATCAGTGCTCCACCCACACTAGATCACCTCTGCATCTTTGAACTTGGACAAAGCGCCACACTATGGGGCAAGGGTTCTGGCTTCCTGCGATGTCTCTAGGATTGGATAATGAAACCTGAAAGTGCAGGGAAGTTAGCTCTCCATGGTAAGATCAAATGTGAAATGTGAGATAAGAAGGAGCTAGGCAAAATTCCCCTCCTTTCTTCCTCCTGTGGGCTACTCCAAAACTTACTTCCTCTTTGAAACCCTTTTGGAGAAATCCTGGATGTTGAGTGGACTTGCCTGTTGAATGATCTGCTGTGTCTTTCTGCAGGTGGCTGTGAAGGGAAAGCATGTGTGATAACACATCACAGCACACAGCATCATATCCATCCATCCATTCCCTTTTTCCTTGCTTCACATCCCTTTTTCTCTTACTCATGCCATCCTGTGCTTCAACCTCCCAAGTATTGGCGCCTTAATCCTTTCTTCATCCAAGTTTAAACTAGGTAGTGCGTCCAGAATGGGTCAGCAGGGCAGAAATTCCAGTGAAGAGTAACTAGGATAAATATATGAATCTACATGGGGAGGAGCAGATTCTGAAGTGTGACTTCAAGGGAAATGGTCTAGAAAAATTTTAAGTGAAGGCTTTCAAACATTTCCAAAATGTATTACAGTGGGAATTGCCATAAGAGTATGTGATTTAAATAAAATGGAATACGTAAAATGATATATCTAAATAATGTTCTAAGTAATAAAGAGAATCTTCCAATAATTTAGATTTAATCAACAATTTGAAGGTTTTTTTTCAGTGAAAATAAATCTTTCCTTTTATTATACAGTATTTCTTTTAGATAGAGCTGTCATACAAATGTTGGCTATCACCTGTTTACGTTCAGAGACAGCACTTTTTTGTGTGAAGGAGGAGTCTCTAATTCTTAGGTTTTGTGACTTAAGGCAACTCCAACTTACTAAGAAAAATATCTAAGTCTTTGAGTTCTTCTGTATTAGGCAAGGAATGGATGATAAAAGATGCTTTTATGAAGCCCGACTTGTGTCATCCAAATAGTTCTCCCCTGAATATTAGTAGATGTAAGTCTATTTTTGGTCCGAGCAATGATTGACCTCCATTATTCTACTCACTGTACCTAAAACACCTTATCTATAGAAGCATAATCAAAATAATTGCCTACGTCTCTAGAGTTCTGTGAAAATTAGATAATGTCAGCAAAAGTGTTTTAGCTGCTACAGCGGTATTATGACCTTTATTCTCCACTTAGAATTAGTCTTAAAATAGTTCCTTGATAACCTCTCATTAAAGTTTTTGAGTATGTTTCAAGCCAATGATATTGAAGGACAGTGGTTATAGACCATATCAAATAACAGATAGGTAGAGTTTGGGGACAGGAAAGAAAAAAAGAGAACTATAGAAGAAAGTTGTCAATTTGACACAAAAGGTAGCTAGGGTGTGGTAAAAGTTACCCTTCCAAAATATTAGCCTATCTATCTGCCTGCCTTTGTTCCTTCCTTCCACTTAATAAATATTCAGCATGGGACAAAATTATTTATATACAGTTGTTACCATTCTTTCTTCCCTTTTTTGCACTTGAAGGGAGATTCTGAGTTGGCCCCCTCAGTCTCCTGCCCTCCTCCGCCCTCTCAGCAGCTTCCTTCTTTGCCAGATCAATTCTTTGGTGGTTTAAATTCAGAATGAGAGGAAAAGGGGAAAAGAAGAAAACTAGAGATGCCCTAGGCAAGGGACTGAGGGACAGATTTTTTTCCTAGGACAGTTTGGGGGTATTAGAAACAAGAGAGTAGCTGAGATGAGTGAAGAAAATGCTAAGGAGGAGAAATATTTTTTAAAGAAATTATTCACATACATCTATTTTAGTAGGTAAAAAAGTCAAGTAAAGAATTTGAGCTATTATAAAATTAGTTTTTCGTTCAAAAACTGTGTTTCTTGAGTGATGGAAAGTTTCTTTTTTTTTGGAACCTAATGTTCTTAAAATGAGTTAGGTGCCAGGGAAACAAAGTAAAAATAGGAATAAGAAAGAGGAGCAGGCACATAAATAATGAGGAGCACAAACTGTTAAAGTTGTTAGAGTAGAAATATATACGGCGAGTTTTGGGGACAGCGTGGAAGGAGTCACCATTTCTACAAGGAAAGAGACAATTCAGGGGGCCATCACAAGACCAGTTTTAAAAAGCAGAACACACGAAAACCTCTTTTTTCCTCTATGTCAAAGAAAATAATCACATAAACACTTCAGTGATCTTAATTATTGTGATTAAAACATTTTATTCCCTCTGCTTCCTTAGGGGTTCAGAAAGCAACTTATATGAGGCGGAAGTGTTATTTAAAAAAATGATTTTCTTTGGGAAGGCTTAGTTTTTCCAGCATCTCACAGCACCTGCAGAGTGTGGAATTATTTTAAAGATGAATCACTTGATTCTGGTTCATCTCCACTGAAATGCTGAGGAGATGATATCCCTCAGTTCATGGGAGACTTTTCTTGAGGGACATGTTAATATCAGCCAACACTAGAGGCTGATCTAGAAGAGGCTGGAAATCCACTTGTCAGGATATTGTGGAGTATGCACAAGTATCAGAGAGCAAGATGGATTAAAGAAGCACCCAGGTAAATTTTCAAGGCATAGCTTTATGATTTTGTGAATGTTTTTGCACCAAAAGTTATTTATTTAAATTATGTCTGTTTAAAAATATTTTTCCCATTGTAAAAATGTATTTGTCACATACTTTTTGGACAACAAAGGAAAAAGAAAGAAATCAATAATCCCTTTACCACAAGATAGCTCCCTTCCTCTCCCATGTGAAAGGAGTATGGAGCAGTCTTGACAGCAGGAAGAATGTCAGCTTTCAGATTCTTGTTCTGCTACTTATTAACCACATGACCAGGGCAAGTTGCTTTAACTTTTCTGTAAACCAGTTTTCTCATCTATAAAATACAGATAGTAATAGTGCCGACCTCCTAGGTTTATTATGAGACTTAAGTGAGTCAATATATGTAAACTATTTGTTTAGAAGAATATCTGGCTCATTATATTTGTTATGTAAGTAACGGCTATTACTATTAGTGGTTAAGAACACAGACTCTTGAGCCAAACTGCCTGGATGTGAATCCCAGCTCAGCAAAATCTCTGTGATGTGATGTTGAGCAAGTTGTTCAATATGTCAGTGTTGCAGCCTCATAATTTTTAAAACTGGTTGGAACAGGAGCCACTTCTTGGATTGTGGTGAAGATTAATGAGTTAATATAGATAAGTTACTGAAAACAAGTAAGCATCTAATAGATACCAGCTATACCGTTCATGTAAATATATTTTGAGTACTTATAATATGCAAGAAGCTATGCTACTTGTAAAGAAACAAGATGGATAAAATTTCTCTTCTCATGATTCTTACAGAACATTGTGTGTCATACTTTCAACAAGTAAATTATTTAAATGTAGTTAGAAACATGAATGAGAGGATGGAGAGCTATCAGTGGAAACTGGGGTAGTTATCAGGGAATGTTTCCTTAAATGAGTGAGGATTTGACCTGAACTCTGGGTCTGAGCAGCAATTCATAAGGTGAGGGGCAGTGTGTGTGTACATGTCTGTGTGTGGAAAAGGTGGGGGAAGGTTTACAAGGAGATTGGATTAAGAGACCATTACACACAACCCGAGGAGCCAAAGATCAAGTCACATTTGAGGCACTGAAAAATATTTCCAAAGCTTAGAGTGTAGTGGAGGAGAGTAATGTGAGATGGGCTGCTGATGTAAGCAGAAGACTTATCAAGGAAGACCTTGAGGGCCGTGTTGAGAAGGTCAACCTTTTCCTAAGTGAAACAGGAAGCTATTAAAGTTTTTTTTTTTTTTTTTTGGTGAGGAAGATTGGCTCTGAGCTAACATCTGTGCCAATCTTTCTCTATTTTATGTGGGATGCTACCACAACGTGGGTTGACAAGTGATGTCAGGTCTTTACTGGGGGTCTGAACCTGCGACCCCCGGGCTGCAGAAGCAAAGTTCACAAACTTAACCCCTACGCCATCCGGCCAGCCTGTCTTAAGCAAAGGAGTGATGTGACCAATGATTGCATTTTAGTGCTAATCACTCTAGTTTTTAGTTTGTGGATATATGTAGATATTCATAAGTGCATTAAAAAAAACTACTATCATTGCACAAACAGTACTTTTTCAGCAGATTTTTAAATTTAAAATACAGCATCAACATTTCCCCATTTTGTTGATTATTGTTCTAAAATTATTTTTAATGACAGCATTGAATTACATTGTATAGAAGAACCATAATTTATTTTAAAAAGATTTTGCTGGTGGACACTAGGCTGATTGTAGTTTTTTGATATAAAGAATACAGTAACGAACATATTCCTGCTCAAATTCATGCATTCCTCTATGTAGGCATGATTTTTGACCCTAAACATAGTGCATACTTTCTCTTAGATTTTCCTCACTGAGCAACTATTTGCTATTAGAATTCTTCCTTTGAATTAATTATAACTTGGCCAGCTGATTGGTATAAATGCACTGTATATTATCTGTTGAGTACTGGAAGCTTCATGGGAGACAAGACAGACTTGGGCTCGGGGCAGCCCTATGAGGACATGCTTATTTCTGAACTATTATTTCAAGCTGCTGCACCAGGACCTATGATCCACTTTCAAATTTCTGTGGGTTAGGCTCCAGATCAGGTTCAATTTGGTTGCCCAAGCTCCTATTTTGTGCTGCTATCACCTCAGAGACAAGACTCTGGTTTTCTGTTTGTCATAGGTTCTACATATATCCTGTGGCCTTCTATCACGCTACTTTCAAATTCTATTGACTCACAGAAAGAAAAGAGAGCCCCAGGGCCTTTGATCTGTCTCTAGAGCCTGCAGTAGCTTTATACACACGATACCTGGCAGAATTTCTTCCAAATTGGTAGCGTTTAGATAATTCCTTTGATTAACAGAGATTTTTTGTGTTTCCACTTCTTAGTACCTTTAAATGGAGGTCTGAGAGATAATGAATGCTGGGCTCACATATACATCTTCCCCAAGTCCTCCACCAGAATCTTTAAATGTTGCTTTTAAGAGTTTAAGTAATTGAAAAATAAAGTCCTTAGTTTTGACCTGAGGTCCTTACTTATTATGTGACTATTAGTCAGCAATTAATAGCTCATTGCTAAATGCAAAAGTGCTGTGTGAGTTTGGGTAAATCACCTACCTTTTCTTTTACTCAAATTTCTTATTCATCAGTTGAATGTTTTGATAACAAGTTCACTAAAGTTGTAAGATAATCTAGATGTCTATGCGTCACTGAATATATATCATACTGCATAAAGCCACTCTCTATCTCATAATTCTTCGTTTTAGAAAGAGCTTGATTTTTTCTTTCACTTTGAAAAGCTAACATGACCTTGATCCTCAACCCACTCATTTCACTCACAAACGTGGTTGAACATTGTGGAAACTCTTCAGTACAGAGAATAATTCATTGCCCTTGAGGAGTTCAGACTGAGGGAGGAGGCATCCAGGTAACAAGACCCATTATAATTCAGCTTGGAAAATGCCGTAACAGACGGGGAACAAATCGTTAAGGGAGACTATGTTTTCTTGTCACACAAACGTGTACAATACAGATGAGGTAATTGCACCTTGAAACTCTCAACTAAAAGGCCATATTTAAACATAGACTTCAGAGGCCAACAGAAAAGTATTTGCATCACTGGCCCATCAATAACTGATATTGGCAAAGCTAGTTTCAATCTCTTTACGCCTCAGTTTCCCTTTTTTGAAAAATCAAGGTAGTTTTAACACCTACTTAGCAGAGGTCTTGTACAGATGACACGTAGGTGAAAAGTGCCTGGCGGAGTACCAGTAGACCCCTAGATAGAAACTTTGGTTCTTGTTTATTTACTTATTCAATAAATAGTTACTGAGTGCTGCTAGGTGTTGGAAATAGATAGGGTAATGAAATATACAGTGTCCTCCTCACAGGCTTCCATTCTAGTGGGAGAATCAAATATACAAATAAGCCAATAAATAATCCAAACAATTTCAGGCTGTGATAGGAGCCATGAAGTAAACAAAGCAGGTTATGTGAGAGAAAGTAGTGGTAGGTGGGGTGGTGCAGGTTGTTCAGGGAAGGTCTCTCAGAGGACATGGAATTTAAGCGAATACCTGAAAGATGAGAAGAAATAATCCACGGTAAGGATGAAAGAAAATCATTCCAGGCAGAAAACAGAAAGTTCCTTTTCTTCTTTGTCTTCCTCCTCTTCTTTCTCTTGTCCTTTCTTTTCATCTTCTCTATAGAGGGGATCACCATTAACATTTGAGGCCTTCTCATTCCTAGGCTGTTTTGTTATGTATAATAGACTCAAAGACAAAGTGTTATCAATTGTTAAAGGTAAAATTAGCTGAGTACACAAGTTGTTCTTTAGAAGTCTATCATTGAAGTAAATTTTTTTAAATGGTTTTATAGATTGATTCTGAGTAAAGATACACTTAATCTACTCTAATGTTTCCCAATCAGTTTTACTATTTACTCTTTAAACCTCATGTTTTATAAGGTATTACTTATCACAGAATTGTATTTATTAAGTAATAATTAGCTCATCTTTCTATTTGTTACTAATAAAACCATCAAGGCCAATCAGAATTTCTGATTGATTTGGATTCCTAATTGAGGAAATTCCAGTCGAAGGCAGGATTTTAATTGTTCTCTGTGTTATTAAGGTTAGGTACATAGTTTCATAAGGCTTTTTGCTATATAAAAAACAGCTCAGGGACATTATTTACTACTTATGAGGACTTAGAGTCTGGAGTCTCTGAGATAAAACCCACTAGTTCTGGAGAATTAGAGTTCTAGAGTTAGGCATCTAGAATTAAAATACTCTTATTTTTGGCCTTTAACCTTCCCGCAAGATAATCTATATGATTTTTGACAATTCTTTTAAAACACTCTGCATGTCAATTATCCATACTAGACATTCAAGTCTGGATGTAAGGCGGCCAGTTGGCATTTGCTCCAAGGTTGGATCCTTTACCACTTCTTTTCATCTATTGATTTAAACTTACCTTCTCTTCCCACTAGGCTGTAAATCCTTGAAGGCACAGATCACGTCCAGTTTTCTTATCACTATGTCCCAAAAACACATAATACGTAGTTCAAATTTTTTATGATTCAAAAAAGTGTGTCATTTATCAGCTTCTGGCCTGGGTCCTTTGTGATAAACCTGAGTCTACATTTGAAGTGTTCTGCCTGAGAAGCATCCTTTCCTGATTTTGTTTTCTGGAGAATCCTTTCAAGTACCCTATTGCAAAACAGGTCGAACTGTGAGCACTCTCTGACTCCATCCATCTTGAAGTTTTTCATTGCTTTCAGTTTAGAAGTTTAGCTTTACTTGACCTTCAGTGAAACATTTATTATGTGAGCATTTTAATATTTAATATTTTATCTTTTTTTTATTTGCTTTACATTTTATTGGAGGTTTATGGGGAAATGAAAAGGTCAAGACAAAGGAACAGCCTGGCTGATAGCAGGTGCCCTAAATAAGAGGCTTCTTTTTCCATATCAGCTCCTTAGAAAATCCTCTTAACTTCTTAACGTAGACATCCGTCTCCAGTCTAAGGAACCCACTTGATCAAATGCACCACATTGTGGGAAAGGCAGACAGATATCCCTGCCTCTAGATTTCTTAACTGACTTCCACTTAATCAAATTGCTGGATTAACCCATCCTATCTATTCCGTCTGTAAAGTGCTCTGATGGATGCCTAGGTAGTAGGCTGTGTGCTCCCTACTACTGCTCCCACCATTTAGGTGGTTTGCTGATCATGATAAAGTTGTGTTTGTTCACAAACCTAATTATTCCAGTTGTATTTGTTATTGTAATTCTATGATATAATCAAATATTATATTAACCGATGACATATGAATGCACAAGGAAAATTATAGATTCTACTAATATCAAATTATTGTGATAATGGTATCATGCGTGTATGCATATGTCACATTCATCAAAATGTATACATTAAATATCTACAATTTTTGTATACTAAGTATAACTCAATAAAGATAAAAAAATACATCAAATATTTAGAAAATCAAATTAAAAGGTTTGAAAGGTTCAATAAAGCCAGCTTCCTAAAAAATTAGGTGTGGACAACACAGCTGTAAAATATTGGAAAAATCATACAAATCTAGAAAATTTTTTCTTAAGTTGTTTCAAAAGTATCTTTAAGTTTTTTACTCACTTTAAAGAATGTAGATATTATAGATGATACGTTATTGGAACAATTTAGTAAAAAAGGGCAATGGAACTTAATCATTGGACCATCTAGACAATAAAATAAAACAAAACTTTGGTCTTAAAATGATAAAACGTAGGAAAAAGGCCTCTTGACACTGGTTTGGCAATGCTTTTTTTGGTTATGACACCAAAAGCATAAGCAACAAAAGCAAAAACGAATAAGTGGGACTACATCAGACTAAAAATCTTCTGCATAGCAAAAGAAACAATCAACAAAATGAAAAGGCAACCTATGGAATGAATAAAAGAAAATATTTGCAAGTCACATTTCTGATAAAGAGTTAATATCCAAATTATGTAAAGAACTCATATAACTCAATAGCAAAAATCAATCATTAAAAAATGGGCAAAGGAACCGAATAGACATTTTTCCAAAGAATACATACAAATGGCCAACAGGTACATGCAAAACTCTCACCATCACTAATCATCAGGGAAATGCAAATCAAAACCACAACAAGATATCACCTCACACCTGTTAGAACGGCTGTCATCAAAAAGACAAGAGATAACAAATGCTGGTGGCGATGAGGAGAAAAGAGAACCTTTGCGCGCTACTGGTGGGAATGTAAATTGGTGCAGCCACTGTAGAAAACACTATGGAGGGTCCTCAAAAAATTAAAAATAGAACTACCATATGAACCAGCAGCTTCACTTCTGGGTCTATATCCAAAGGAAATTAAATCACTATCTTGAAGAGATATCTTGACGTCCCATGTTCATTGCTATTGTTAGCAATAGCCAAGACATGGAAACAACCTAAATGTCTGCCAACAAATGAATGAAAAAGACATGGTGCATATATATACGTATGCAATGGAATGTTATTCAGCCATAAAAAAAAAAACCCTCTGCGATTGGCGACAGTATGGGTGCACCTTAAGGGCATTATGCTAAGTGAAATAAGTCAGGCAGAGAGAGAAAAATACTGTATGACCTCATATGTGGAATCTAAAAAGGCTGAACACACACAAACAGAGAGTAGAATGGTGGTTACCAGGGGCTAGGGAGTGGAGAAATGGGGAGATGTTGGTCAAAGGGTACAAACTTCCAGCTATAAGATGAGTAAGTTCTCAGGATTTGATATACAGTATAGAGATTATCATTAATAGTACTGTATTATACCCTTGAAAGTTACTGAGAGAGTAGATCTTAAATGTTCTCACCACAAGAAAGAAATAGTAATTATGTGACATGATGGAGGTGTTAGCTAACACTGTGGTGGTAATCATTTTGCAATATATAAGAGTATCAAATCAACACATTGCAAACTTAAATTTAAACGTTATATGCCAATTATATCTCAATAAAGCTGGAAAAAATATAAAGGACAAAACATGAGTATTTATGTAGTTTATGTTGTTAAAATATGTCTATAGCATTTTAAAATGATTTAAATTTGTTGTTCAATTAACTACATCTGTCTAGGTAGTATAAGAGGGTCTACTTTACTAGTTTCTGGGAATTCAGAAGAGTCATGGATTAAGAAGAGAATAATAACATTTATCTGGAGCTGGGCAACTAGAACAGTGATTTTTTTCTCATTTAGATCTAGATAATTATTTTCTAAAAATGACTTCTGTAGTTTGCATTACAGTAAAAATACCAAAAATTTGTGCTTATCACATTTGGATTGAAATCAGTTTCTGACACATACAAATGATATAGTCTTGGTTAAGTTTCTCAACTGGATAAAAACTCAGTTTTTCAGCTATAAAACATGAATGAGGATCATACACATCTTACAGAAATATTGAGAGTTAAATGAGATGATATATATGCAAGATGTTTTCAAAAGTGTGATCCATCTTAAAAATGTTGAAAAATTTTTCATCTTTTGAAATAATGTTAATTAATGCATGCTTCTTAAAATTGCTCAGATCTAACTTGTTTATTTGCAGGTGAAAGAAAGAAATGAGAAATAAGCTAAAGCAGGGAGGGTCACGCAATGTAATCTTTCCATAAATTTGACAGATGGAATAAGAAAGGCCAATGTGGTGATGATGCTGAGTTTCTTCTGGTAAGTTACCAGAGTCCTGTTCATACCATACCTGATTGCTTCTAGACTAGGCCTGAGTGCTAACTTGAGCTGAATTCCCTGGGTATTTAAAGGGCCCTTTTTCTGTTTAGCAATCCCCAGTTCCCTTCTTTTATCATGGAAGCAAAATAGAGCTGGCCTTTCCAGGTCATTTCTGAATAGCATATGCATCACGAATGGAATCATACTCTTGCTGGGTAATTAATTAAGCACATTAGTTAACCAGATGATCCCCAACCCTTGCAGCCAACCCTTGAGTAGGATCTTAGAGCACCACAAAGTCAGGGCATCGGAACCACCACACTCTGACCAAGCCAATAGCTGGTTTTCTGTTGCTACTTTCTTAACTACCAAGAATCAATTGAGGAGGCCAGCCTGGTAGTCTAGTGGTTAAGTTTGTGCACTCTGCTTTAGCCGCCTGGGGTTTGCCAGTTCAGATTCTGGGCGTGGACCTGCACATTTCTTATCAAGCAATGCTGTGGCAGCGTCCCACATACAAAATAGAGGACGACTGGCACAGATGTTAGCTCAAAGGCAACCTTCCTCACCAAAAAAGCCCACATAAAAACCTACACAATTGAAGAGAATATTCTGAGTCCTTTTTATTTTTACCTCTAAAAACAAACTGAAGGCTATTTGAAATTTGAAGACACTGTCTCTAAGAGCCTGTTTGATTGTCTTAGGCAAGTGATTTATATATATATATATCCATTTAATCTTGGAATGACATATTTAAAAAAGAAAATGTGAAGCTTGTTTTCATTGTAATTTTAGGATATGAGTTGTAGTACTGATAACATGCCGTTTTGGTGCTGTATTAATAAAACAAGTGCATATATAGGATACTCTTCAAATAGAAACCCTTTTTAAATACGGTAGCAGTTTTATTCATCAGGCATTTGTATTGAGTACAAAAGCCTTTGGTCCTAGATGATAAAGGCACAATATTTTTGTAATCAAGTCAGTAATCCTTTAAAGATGAAAGTAAGCCTTCTTGCTGGACAAATATGAAAGATAAACACACTTTACCATTAATTAGAATTTTGAAAGCATTGCCAAGAAAATGCAATTGACAATTGCAGGGTTACTTGTTTCACAAAGTCCTATTATTTTTCATATATTAGAAGTCTGTTCATATTCAGGACTTGCCACACTACACAGGTATACAATTATGTTATTTCAACTTGTTTTCTACCTAGAGTCAGGATATAGATCTATGCAAACTGGTTCTAGCCCTGGCCATTGTGTATCACTGACTGTTGAGATCAAGGAGTGAAATACACTGCAGCTTTTCAGTCTCAGATCAGTCTAGGGGCAGCGCATAGTCTAACCAATGAGCCCTCTTAAAATCTGGAGTCAAGATAAAAAGAAGTTTACTCTCTAAACCACCATAGAGAGGAAATTTATGGACATGGCCCATTCCAAGAAGGGGATTCTAGGTATTTTAGAAGTGCAGACCACTACAGCTACTTTAAAGATCATAGTCCAGCCCTGCCTTTCCATGGTAAGAGATCTGCTTTCTTTACTCCTTATACCCAGGTGGCACCTTGGAAGAGAATCTCTGCTCCTTAGAGCCTAGATTCTATCAACCACAAGATCCAGAATAATGAGTTTCTGTCTTACTACCAGCTTAAGCCCTTATTTTCTGATCTTGGATCTTCTCTTTCCAAGGATAACACTGGGAATATCCACTAGATTAAGAAAAATTATCCCCCAGCTGATGGGGCACGATCATGACTTGTGGTGTCTCCACAGAAATATCTCAGCACAAAACAATAATATAATTATTAAAACATGACCCAAGTTTTTAGCTATTAGACTAAAACTGATCAAACCTTTCTTATGGTTCTTTCTTAGGGAGAGCTAGGGTCAAGACCTGACAGTTTTTCCTGCAGTATTCCAGATAGTATTCCAGAACATCTATGGGAAATTTACATTTCCACAAGAAAATTCAACTATCTGCAGGCATAGCACAAGTTCAGACACGACTATTTCTCCAAAGATAGGTAAATAACCTGGCTCTCAAAGCCCAGTCTGCTGAGCTGCCAGGCTGGCTACAGAAGAGCACAGAAAAGCATATTAAAACAAATTTCTGGGTCTCATAGACAGAGACTCTGGTTTGGTGGGTTTTCTTTGGGACTCAGGAATAAGCATATATTTTTTTAAAGTGCCACAGCTTGTTCTAAAGCCAGCCAAGTTTGGAAACACTAAGTTGATGACCTTTTACACTGTCATACAGAGCCACTTTCACAAATACACCATTTCAGATGACACTTCTTGGGAATTTTCTTATTACAAATGATTGGGCTGCAACAAGATTGAATACAAAGCTCCTTCTTCTACAAAGAGAATTTCTTCGTTTGAACCTTAAATTGATTTGGGGGATAGGTGCTATTAGAATCCATTAAATTTTAAAATTTTCTAAGACTCTGGCTCTAAATTCATTGCATTTCATCTTTTCTTCCAACTTCTCTCCAATTATTTCAAGGAAAACGTCTTGCAATCACATGGACTAAGAAAGACAGCTCAATCCTGAGATGAAAGTGTTTTCTCCCCCTTCTTGAACCACATGTTATGAGATTTTTGCTATTATCCAAACTACCTGATTTAAACATCGACGTGATGTGCATTTTAATTATTTTTCCTCTTGTGGTTTTTAAAATAATTTGTCAAACTTCAAGATTTTATGCTGGTTTTAGCTAATTAAAAATAATGAAATTTGAAAGATAGGAGGTGTGCATTTAATAATAAAGTGGGAAAAAACCTTTATTAACATTGAATTAGGAATATGGACAAAGAACTTGAATAGACATTTCTCAAAAGAAGACATACAAATGGCCAAAGGGGATATGAAAAGATGATCAGCATCACTAATCATCAGGGAAATGCAAATCAAAACCACAATGAGCTATCACCTCATATCTATGAGGATGGCTATTAAAAAAGAAAACATAAGTGTTGGCAAGAATATGGAGAAAAGGGAATCCTTGTACACTGTTGGTGGGAATATAAAATGTTGTAGTCGCTATGGAAAACAGAATGGAGACTCCTCAAAAAATTAAAAATAGAATTACCATATGATCCAACAATTCCACTGCTGGATATATATCCAAAAGAACTGAAGTGAGGATCGAGAAGAGCTATGGACACTTTTATGTTCATTGCAACATTATATTCACAACAGCCAAGACATGGAAGCGACCTAAATATTCATCAACAGATGAATGGATAAAGAAAATGTGGTACGTACAAACAATGAAATATTATTCAGCTTTAAAAAGGAAGAAACTCCTGTCATATGTGACAACATGGATGAACCTAGAGGACATTATCCTAAGTGAAATAAATCAGACACAGGACAAATACTACATGATACAACTTATATGAGAAATCTAAAATAGTCAAACTCATAGGAGCAGAGAGTAGAACTGTGGTTGCCAGAGTCTGGGAGAAGAGGGAAACAGGGAAATATTAGTCAAAGTGTACAAAGGTTCTGTTATACAGGGTGAATAAGTCCTAGGGATCTAACATACAGTATAGTGCCTATAGTTAACAATACTATATTACACAGTTAACCACTTGCTAAGACGGTAGATCCCAAATAGTGTTCTTAAAACAAAACAAAAACCAACAAAGAAGCAGAAGGAAACTTGGAGGTGATGGATATGTTTATTACTTTGATTGTAGTGATGGTTTCATAAGTGTATGCATATCTCCAAACTCATCAAATTGTATACATTCAATATGTCGTTTTTTGTATATCAATTATACTTTAGTAAAAATGTTTAAGAAATTGAATTAGATGCATCCTACCTATTTATTTTTCATGATCCATTTGTTTTTATAAATGGACTCAATTTTGGAATGAGAAAATCTATATTCTAATCTTTGTTCTGTCACAGACTTGCTGTGTGATCTTAGAGAAGTCATGATTCTTCAGACTTCATTCCTTCATTGAACAAACTTCTGAGTGATTGCCATGCGTGCCAGATCCTGTTCTAGGCACCACAGACACATTTTTTTTTTTCATGTCTAATTATGAGATATAATTAGGTTGTACTCAAGGTCCCCTTCAGCTTTAAAATGATGAATCTGGGATAAAATGCACACTTTCTCTTCATAAGGATTAGAGAGGTAGCTTGGATTTTCTCTGGAGAGCTGAATTGCAATCAGATATTTGAGAAAAGATGTGAAAGAAAGCAATAACTCCCTTTGAATTGCTGCAGGTCCTCTGTTGATTGTAATGGAAAATGAGTCAAATGCCATTTGGAGCTTGAGGGAGAAGTTTAGTGGGGAAGGTATACCCCAGGGCTCGCTCTTATATAGAACAACAACAAATTGCTAAGAGTTGTCACAGCAACAAGAGCAGTGGCAGCTGCAGCTGTGGCGCTGAATGTTCTGAATACACAGTACCTGGGGAAGTGGAGCCAGAATGAATGAAGCGACACACACACACACAAAGGGGAATTCTGCAGAGTGGAAAAGCCAGCTCATTGATCCTTTTCTTGTGATGATGCCCAAGGCCCCCAGAAAGGACCCCTCCCCAAGTGTGGATGTTCTATTTGTCAGCAGCATTCACTTCTCCAGCTACACTTTCCAGGACCTAAGTGACTGTCCCTCTAGAGTGGACTGCTATTTAGGAATATGCCATGTAATTATAGAACCTTCTGCTCCTCATACTTGGAGTCTGTGACGTTCCAGAAGGCACAGGGCACCACACTTTTATGAGCGTCTGGTTGAGTAGGAATCAGTTTGATTAAGTCTAGTCCTTTGTTTTTCTTTGTCTCTGGTGCTGGCTGCTGGCTCAGACTTTACAAAGATGGGGGAAAATCATTCAAGAATGGAAAGATCCAGTGCCTGATCTCAGTAGATCCTGCAGACTCGCAGCTTATCAGGTATGCAAATTCCTAGGTGAGTATCCACCTCAAACTCAAACTAGCAATAGAGGATTAAAGTCACATATAAGCTATTTCAAGAGATCTGAGTCATTATCATTTAACCTGAGACCTGAAAGATGCAAAAGAGATAGTTACGATGAAGGAATACTATCCCAGGCACAAGGAATGGCAAGTTCAAAGACTCTGAGACAGGCACAAATTTGGATGGTCAAAGAAAGGAAAGATGGCCATTGTGGACAGAGATAGTGAGCATGGAAAAGCCTGGTGCAACATAAGAGCGAAGGAGCCTGGGCAACTCTCTTAGCAATGGAGATGAAGTAAAGTAGACACTTTATTTATATTGGATATTATATTTATAATATAGGGGGAAAAGTGGTGGATTGATTATAAGGGCGAAGAAAGCAGAGAAATAAAGGCTAATACCTAGGTTATTGGCTTGACTAACTGGGGAGATGGCAGGATCACTAAATGAAATAAGGAAAAATGGAAAGAGAAACAGGTTAAGGGGTTGGGAAGAAATAATTCTGTTTTGGACTATTATCAAAGAAATAATCAAATATAAATCATTAGAACTGAATAAAGTCTTGAAATAGTTACAATTATGAATAGGAAATTAAGAAATAAGTATAATATTTCAATACTGTAGGAAGAGGATGACTTAGATATTAGAAAATATTGATATGATTGATTATCTTTCAGGGAAAGAAATTAAGCTAGAGTCTGCCTCATATCACACAAAAGTTAATTCCAGATGAATTAACAATTTAAGAAATAGTGTTGGGACAACCAGATTTATCTGTCTAGAAAAAGTGAACCTCAAATCATACCTCATGCCATACACAACAGTTAACTTAAAATGGATCATAGCTTTAACCGTAAGACCTTAAATTATCAAATATTTAGAAGAAAAAATAAGAAAATCTTTGTGACATTGGGCTAGACAGAGATTTCTTAAACATGACACAAAAGACAACAATTGAAAAATTGTTAAAATGTCTTTATCAGAATAAAAACCTTTGTTCTTTGAAAGACACAGTCAAGAAGATGAAAAGACCAGCCATAGATTGCATGAAATATTTGCAAAACATATTTCTGACAGCGGACTTGCATCCAGAATGTTTAAAAACGCTGACAACTTAGTAAGAACAACCCAATGTTTTTAAAAAGGGAAAAAGATTTAAACAGACACTTAACGTATGAATGGCAAACATAAGCACTTAAACAGATGCTCAGCATCACCAGTTATCATGTAAAACCACAGTGAGAGTCCACTGCACACTATTCGAATGGCTAAAATTAAAAAGCTTGACAATACCAAATGCTGGGGAGAATATGAAACAACTGAAAACTCCATACATTTCTCCTGAGAGTGCAAAATGGCACAGCCACTTTGAAAGACAGGATGGCAGTGTTCTGTAAAGTTAAGTGTACACTTAATGTACAACCCAGTAATCTCACAACTACGTATTTACTCAAGAGAGATGAAATAGATATGTCCACACAAAGTCTTTTACTCTAAGACTTTTACATTTGAGTAAATAATAATATTATAATATCAAATAATATTAAAATAATGTTATAACAACAGTAAGCATAATAACCAAAAAAGTAGAAGTAATTTCAAATATCCATTAACGGGTAGACAGATAATCAAGTTGTGGATTATCCATGTTGTGGGACATTACTCAGCAATAAAAGTGAATTAAATATTAATATATGTGAAAATGTGGATGCATCTCTCACATACAAAGGAGAGAAAAACACAAAAGACTACGTACTCTATAAGTCCAGTAATACGAAATTCTGGAAAAGGTAAAGCTATAGGGCTAGGAAGCACACCAGTAGTTGCCTGCAGTCAAGGGCAAGAGAGGGCATCAATTGTGAAGTGGTATGAGAAAACATTTTAAGATGATGAAATCTGTTCATCAGCTTGATTTTGGTGGAGGTTACATGGCTATATATAATTACCAAAATTCATCAAGCTGTATGCTTGAAATGAGTGAATTTTGTTGTATGTAAATTATACCTCAGTAAAGTGAAAAAGTAAAAAACTAAAACACTAAAAACATTAGAAGAAAATTTAGGAAGCTCTATAATCTCAGGATGAGGGATAACTTCCTAAACAAAAGACAGACATATTTGACTACATAAAAATTTTAAAATATATATTACAGTGTGAGCTGGCAGGAAATGGAAACTGCAAAAGAATATTTGCAACATATCTGCCTGACAAACAGTAAATATTCCTAATGAATAGTAAGATTTTAAAAATTGTTTTACTTGAAAAAAACAACACAATAGAAAAATACCCAGAGTGTACAAAGGCTAGAGAGAGAAGGTGATGTCCAAATGGCCAAGAAAGTGTGAAACAAATGCCTAACCTTACTAGTAGTGAGGAAAATGAAAATTAGCGTATGAGACCATTTTCATCCATTAGACTGGAAAAAATTAAAAAGAGCAATTACAAGAGCACTGGTGGGAATGTAAGGAAATGGGCCATCTCCTAATGCTGCTGATGGCATGTGAACCCCTAAAACAGCTGGGAAATTCATCCAGAAATCTATGTTAAAATTAGATTGCACATATCATTTAATCCAGCAATCTCACTTTTGAGGCTCTAGTTTGTAGAAATAAAGGCAGAATTCCTGGAAGTTGAAATAAAGAAAAACTGGAAACTCTTTCAATGATTTATATTTGAATGAAGGAAACTATTTGAATGAAGGAAAATTACTGAATAAATTCTCAGACTTCTATACTACATAGATACTTAAATTACCATATAGGTATTTAAAAATTACCATAGAGATGTTTAAAACTAAGTTAGAGATTTAGTTATTAATGCTAAGTGATGGCCTTGATGTATGTTAAATAAGAATATCGAGTAATATGATTTTATTTTTGCTAAAATTGCAACCAAAAATCCTACACAGGCATACACATTACGTCTGAGCTCTCACAGTCGTGTGAAAATATCAGCACATTGCTAATGCTGGTAACCTCATGAGGGGGAATGAGGTTAGGATGTGATTATTAACTTTGTCTTTATACATGTTTGCACATCTTTATCTTTGCTAGTGCATCACCAGATGCAATGAGGAAGCCTGACTTTTGTAAAATCACAATTTAAAAAGTAATGAGGAAAATTCTAGAAAAATATTATAGCACATTCTTCAATTTTAAGTCCCGTACACTGTGGGGTGGCTATCAATCTGGGTAAAAGTTTTGGAGAAAAATAGAACTCTACCGCAGCAAATGTACGTATCAATTGTACATTTCTGAAACATTACAAAGGTGAAGACAAACTACATCTTAGTGTGACAGGAAAACAGTTTTCAGAAAAAAAGTATTAGTTATATCCCCCTTGCCCCACTTCCTTTCCCCTTTTTGAGGAGGGTGAATTTGTTAATTATCATATATTTTCTAAGCACATACACATACACACACAACCAATCTTCATCATCAGTTTATTGGCTTTTTCAGTGCTTGGAAACAGTTTTAAATGATGGGTATGGTGATGCAAATTTGGAGGATCAGACTCAGATTATTTCTCCTGTTAAGAAAGGGAAAGTAATGGAAGAGAGAGGGAGCAATCAGGGAGGTTGAGAAGGGCTGGGGAGGAGAGGGGTTTAAAGAGATAAGGGGAGATTTGGAAGCCAGCGGTGAAGAAAACAGTCTTAGGAAGAGATGTGTCGTGAAGTTTACTCACGTTGAAGTAAGAATGCTGTGTTTGCCACATATACGTCCACGGTCATGTCTTCTAACGTCCACAATCTCTAGTAAACCTTCTATACCTCACTAATGCTTTGGGAAGTGATTTGCTTTTTAGAATTGAGTCTTGCTTACAGACAGCTGTAGGGTGAAATCAGAGACTGGCCATGGGAGGCCATGCACATCTGGGTTATAAGAGAATTCAGGAGATAAAGGCCTTACTTCTACTACATTTTTTTTTTTTTTTTGGTTTGGGAAATGGGAACATTCAGAGAAATCATAGATCCTTAGTCTACAAAGCTATGCAAATTTGATGCACAAATAATTATCACACAAAGAATAATAAGCAGAACTTAAATTGTGGATGAACTCAGGAGGTGGGAGGGAGGAATTACAAACACTTGAATACAATAATCAATCTTAACTCCCAAATTGAATTGCAAATGCTACAGCTGTAATTGAGTAATTTAAGGAGTGTCTATTCCCACTGATATCTCTTATTTTATGAGGCAACGCCACAGTTACTAAACAAAACCAATCTAAAGTCAGTGAGTTCCTATCTTGTAAGACTGTTAATAACATTGGTCAAAATAATGGTGAGCTTGACTATTCCTGTTTACATTTTCAATGACTTAAATCGATCATTGAATTATGACTTTGTTTTATTTTTCAAATAACTTTTCTCTATTGTCTATTCCTCTAATTATAAAAAGGAAATGCAGAAAATGTAAATATATCAGAATGCAAAAAAAGAAGAAAGTATTTTTGGTCCATTTTATTCTAGTCTTTTTTTCTATGCATGCGAAAGCATAAAAATATAATTTGTTTCTATCTAAAGTTATAATTAAAAATATAAAATATGATTTTTTAATTAAATAAAGACATCCTTATTCTACAAATATTTATAGTGTTTACTATGGAACCAGAAAAAAATTCAAGATTAGAACTAAATGTTCTAGATGAGGAGAAACAAAAGACCAAAATTGTCAATGTAGGTTGCTGCAACCAAAGGGTAAAATTATTCATACTTAGTCACTCTATATGCACCATTTAATAAAAGTTATTGTGTTTATGGACACCTAATTATTTCCATTTGCATTTGATATTTTCTTAGAGTGTAGGTGAGGGTGGGGGAGGATTATATTACAAAATGTTTAATACTTAGAGATTCTGTAACTTTCATTTGACTTTATTTTGTATATTTATCCTTGTGTTATTGCCTTTTAAATTGGGTCTATTGTTATGCAGTAAAACAAACAAAACTGCAATTATTTTATCACATTTTTTTAAAGCTTGCAACATTTTACACATTTTTATGGTGAAAATGTATTTACAGATTGACAAAAAAGATTGTGAAGCCAAACACATGTGTAATCACCTCTCAGATCAAGAAATAGATTATATTCTGGGGTCGGCCCAGTGGCATAGTGATTAAATGTGTGTGCTCTGTTTTGGCAGCCTGGGGTTTGCAGGTTCGAATCCCAGGCACATACCTACACACCACTCATCAAGCCATGCTGTGGCAGCGTCCCACATACAAAATAGAGGAAGACTGGCAAAGATGTTAGCTCAGGGACAATCTTCCTCACCAAAAAAAAAAAAAAAAAAGGGCATGTGGGGCTTCACAACTCTTCCCATTCGTTTTCATCCTATCCAACCTCTCATCCATGGGTAACCTTTATGTTAACTTTTTTTCTTTTTGGGAGGAAGATTCACGCTGAGCTAATATCCATTGCCAATCTTTCTCTCTTTTTGGTGAGAAAGATTAGCCCTGAGCTAACATCCATGCCAATATTCCTCTATTTTGTATGTAGGATGCCACCACAGCATGGCTTGATGAGTGGAGTAGGTCCACACCTCAGATCCAAACCTGCAAACCCTGGGCCGCCGAAGTGGAGCACACAGAACTTTAACACTTATCCATGAGGATGGCCCCGTGTCAACTTTTAAGATTATCTTTTCTTCCCACCTTTGCATGTATATCTATTCTTAACATATAACCTATAAATCTATTCTTAAACAAGGTAGCCGCTTTGGGACTTTATATTAATGGAATAATATAGTAGTTACTATTTTGTTTCTTGTGTATTTAGCTCTATACTGTAGTCCCCTAGGTTATTCCTTGTCATAGTGTGTGCCTATACATCATATATGTATAGAATTCCATTCTATTGATATATTCCAATTTATTTAACCTTTATATTGTAAATGGACATGAGTCATTTCCAATTTTTGTCCAAAACAAACTATATAGTTGTGAATATTCTCATGAACATACATCCTGGCACATATGTACAAGCATTCCTCTGATGCCTAGGAGGGGATTTTCTTGGTGGAAAGGTACAAACATTTCATTTTATTGGAAAATGCCACCCTGTTTTCAAACATTGCTATACTCATTTATACTCCCACTAGCAGTGGACCAAACTTCTGATTGTTCCAATCTTTCTAACATTTAATTTTGTCAGATGTTCTAATTTTTAGCCAATCTGTGTAGTCGTGTCTAACTGTGATTTTAATTTGGATTTTCCTGGTTGCCAGTGAGACTAATAACTTCTCAAAGATTTGTCATCTGAATTTCCTTCTTGTTCAGGGCCTGTTCAAGACTTTGACTCATTTTTCTAATATATGGTCGGATTTTTCTTACTGATTTTTTTAAATTAAATCTTTTATTTTGAGATTATTGTAGATTCACATGCAAATGTAAGAAATCATACAGAGAAATTCCATTTGCCCATTAATCAGTTTCCTCCAATGGTAACATCTTGTATAACTACTGAATAATGTTACAATCAGGAAATTGACATTGATAATATCAATCAGAGATATTATTCAGGCTTTTCATTTCATATGTACTTGTATTTGTGTGTGTGCATGTGTGTGTATATTTAGTGTTCTGCAATTTTGTCACACATGTAAGTTTGTGTGTTTACTGCCACGGTCAAGATACTGAGCATTTCCATCACCACAAGGATCCTTACCCACCTTCCCACTCACCCCCGTACACACCTTCTCTGAAAACCACTAATATGATCTCCATCTCTATAATTTTGTCATTCCAAGGATGTTATGTAGATAGAATAATACAGCATGGAACCTTTTGGAATTGGCTTTTTTTCATTCATCCTAATTCCCCAAAGACTCATCCAAGTTGTCGCCTGATCATTTATTTTAATATAAGTGTACCCACAGGTCTGTGGCATTCCTTTTTGAATTCTCTCCTTTGTGATTCACCTTTCTTTTTTTACCAATAGCATCACTCAGAACTACTGCCAGTTTATATACACTTCCCTCTTCACCCATGGGGTGCAGCGAGTACATACTTACACTTTTGCCTAAGTCACAACACTTTGAGATACTGCCACATGTATGTGTGTATTCTTTTCTGGTAGTGCCCTGGAAGACTGAGATTCTAAGTCTTCTGCCCAAGGTCATTCAAGTATATTTTAAAGCAAGCTCATTCAAGTATACTTGTGGAATAACCCCTATGTTCATTGCATCATTATTTACAATAGCCAAGATGTGGAAGCAACCTAAATGCCCATCAACTGATGATTGGATAAAGAAGATATGGTATATATATATATAATGGAATACTACTCAGCCATAAAAAAGAATAAAATCATCGCATTCACAACAACATGATGGAACTTGAGGATATTATGTTAAGTGAAATAAGCCAGACAGAGAAAGAGAATCTTTGTATGACTCCACTCACATGTGGAAGTTAAACATGTAGACAAAGAGAACAGATTAGTGGCTCCCAGGGGAAAAGTGGGGTGGGGAGTGGGTACAGAGGGTGAAGTGGTGCACCTACAATACAACTGACAAACAGTAATGTACAATTCAAATTTCACAAGGTTGTAAACTATCATAATCTCAGTAAAAATTTGAAAAAAGCACTTAAAAACCCTCAAAATGGGAAAAGTTTACCTGATTAAAACAATTCCTATTCTAAAATACATTTTAAAAATTATTTCTCCTAAAGGGAGCCCTCTTATACTGGTGGTGGGAATGCAAACTGGTGCAGCCACTATGGAAATCAGTATAGAGATTTCTCAAAAAATTAAGAATAGAAACGCCATATGATCTAGCTATTCCACTACTGGGTATTTATCCAAAGAGCATGAAATCAATAATTCAAAAAGATTTATGCACCCCTAAGTTCACTGCAGCATTATTTACAGTAGCCAAGACGTGGAAGTAATGCAAGTGCCCATCAATGGATGAATGGATAAATAAGATGTGATGTATATATATATGGGATACTAAGCTGTAAAAAAGACAAAATTGTGCCATTTGCAACAATGTGGATGGACCTTGAGGGTATTATGCTAAGTGAAATAAGTCAGACAGAGAAAGACAAGTACCATATGATTTCACTCATATGTGGAAGATAAACAGACAAACACATAGACAAGGAGAACAGATTATGGTTACCAGAGGAGAAGGGGGTAAAGGGAGGGCAAATGGGGTAAAGGGGCACATATGTAAGGTGACAGATAAAAACCTGGCTGTTGGTTGTGAACACAATGCAGTCTATACAGAAACTGAAATATAGTGATGTACATCTGTGATTTACACCATGTTGTAAGCCAATATGATTTCTATAAAGTAATTAAAAAAACCTCTCTCCTTCTTCCTCAAAGATTTCAATTCATCAAATTATAGTTTTCAGTTCATTGTCTTGCTTTCAACAGATTTCATGATTTTTATTTGCATTTGCTTCTTCAATTGCTATCATGTTTCTTTAGAATAGCTATGAGTAAAGCAGTATTAAGGATAAACATTTATGTATTAAAACAATATTCTCTAGTTCCTGAGGTCTTCATGAATAGTAGAAGTATTATGTTTGCATTGACTTTATTTCTTAGCTCTTTAAGACATCTCTAATTTGTTTCCCGGGTTCTGGAGTTAGCACAGTGCTTGACATTCCATTAAGATGTGCTGAAAGAGTGAATTAAATTTGTTGACTTTTTTTGAAAAACATGTGCATTGATTAACACAAATGCTCCTTCTTACTACTGACAGGTTAACATGCATCCCCAGATCTCTAAAACCAAAGATTAGAAATTGAGATGACACATAAAGGAGATGACAACAACCTTCTAAAGCAAACACAGGTACCAGCTTTTAAAACTTCAAGAGAACAAAGGTGCAAACTTATTAGCCTCCTGATTTAAAAATCTAAATTCCCTTTTATCATATCTACACACTTACACATAAACACAACCTTAGTCACAGGGTATGTGTAGTTACTTTAGAAAGCTGGGTAGGGACTTGGGGACAGAATTCCTTCAGTGTGTTCTAACGCACCAACTGCTGTGACTCATGGATCATGGACTGCAGGAGCTTGAAGGCACCCTAGGGATCACCTTCTCAACCCCCTTAATTATAAAGGTGAGAAAAAAACGAGATCGAAAAAATGTTGTTGACTTATCTAAGGTTACCCTGCTTCGTAATGGCAGAACCAAGTTCAGATCTCAGATGGATTAAGCCATTTCAGGGTTGATCTATTTGGCACAAATCAGGGAATGTTAACCTGGAAAATGCTTTGCCTACTCAGTCAGCAAATTTGTATTGGTCACCCATTCTGCATTGAGCAATGTGCTGGGCATTGTGTGTGCAGAGATGGATAAGATACGGTCTCACTCACTGTGAAGCTTGCTAGTTTCTGGGGAGTTAGACACATAACAAGATGCATTATTGTAGACTGTTGTGCTCCAATGGGGACATGGATAAAATGTGTAGAAATCACTGAGGAGGGACTCACCAAACAGCTTATTGCAGTGCATTTGTCATGCCCCTCCAAGTCACTGAACATTTCTTTCAAGGCAGCTGTGGTGAGAAGGGATATGTTAAATACCTACTCTGGACTTGATAGAAATGACCTGATTGTCCAAGTTCTGTCTAGTTCTCTCATAGTGCATAGACCTATGTGTTAGTGATTACTTTTGGTTTGATTGTTTAAGAAGCACTGAAAGAATAATCCCTAAAAATAGGTTTTGATGTGTATCTGGAGATGCAGAGCTATTTGGATGTTTGACAAAGGAAAAAATTATAGAGAAAATATATTTCACTTTCATGGAATGGCAAGTGGAGGATTTCCACATGCATCTGGGAGTAGTTTTTCAATTTACCTCCCCAAGGTGCAATGTCCTAAATCTTTAATTTGCCTGTGAACTTTTGTGTTTTTTTGTTGGAGACAGCTCACATAAAAGAACTATGTCCCGGCTCTATAAGCCTCCTTTCCCCGAGTCTCTTCCTTCTCCTCACTAACAAATGCAGGCAAATTGAACCAGACATGTCTCTCTTAGTTTTCTTTTCTTTCTTTCTTTCTTTTTTTTGGTGAGGAAGATTGGCCCTGAGCCAACATCTGCTGCCAATCTGTCTCTTTTTGCTTGAGGAAGATTGTTGCTGAGCTAACATCTGTGCCAATCTTTCTCTACTTTCAGTGGGATGTCACCACAGTGTTGCTTGATGAGCAGTGCTAGGTCTGAGCCCTAGATCCAAACCTGTAAACCCCGGGCCACTGAAGCAAAGCACGCGAACTTAACCACTACACCACCAGGCCAGCCCCTCTCTTCGGTTTTCTTTATCTGTCCCAAAGTCACATTGCAAAACATTCATTCCTCACTTCCACTTTCTCTCCTTTTTATTCTCCAATTATGGACATTTTTGGCGTCTTATTTCAGATTCCTTCAGCCCACCTCTGATTTCACCTGAACCTATGGTAGACAGTTGTAAGCACCTTGACAGCACCCATTTCAAACATTCTCTGTGCCTCTCTCCAAAGCCTTGGAGGTCTTGCTCAGCTTGTATGCAAGTACTCTGGAAGAGCAGGGAAGCTAATACCTCCAGGGAAACCCTCAACCAATGTGGAAGTTTAATGCCTCCACTTCCTGTCTTTTGGTGGGAAAATTTCAAGAAGCATTCTATTCAGTACCACGGATAGTTCCCGGGAAAATTTACCCCCAGTTGCTCATAGCACTGAGCAGTTCAATAATGATCCTGTTATTGTTTATTGGTTTCCTTCCTACTTCTCATTTTTGTTCCCTTACCACAGATGATCCCTGTGAGCATCTCCCAAGTAAACTACCTGTACCCAAATCCTTGTCTCAGGCTTTACTGTGGGGGACCCAAGCTGAGACACTTAAAAATTCTGAACTCTTTCTAATCATACTCTCTAGCCTTGGTCAACATGAGATCATTATTGCTTTGACAATAGGGTACCCTTTATTCTAGGACTAAGTCATTGACATGTACGCTATATAAAAACCATTTAAAAATAGTTTCATGTCCAAAATTTCCTAACCAATTTATTAAAAATAATGACACTAAATCTGTTTAATGATGTAGTAAATGGAAAAAGCTAGCAGGGCAAGTAGACCAATAAAACTATGCACGCTGAGCTGAAACATTGCTTTCGGCACTAAATTTTTCTTCTCCAGAGGACTATCTTGAAGAGAGTAAGAAAGTGTGATGTGTTTGCAGTAGATCCACTTGTATTACTGCTGTTTATTTCTCCCAACTGTTTGCTTAGAGACTATCAGTTTTAGGTGAAAGGCTTACTTTATTATTGTTCTTACTTTCCTCTCTAGTTATAAAAGTAATAAATGTTCCTTGCAGAAAATGTAGAATACTCAGAAAACCATAAAGAAGAAAATAATAATCATGCATAGTTCCATATCCCATAGTTAACCACTATTAATATTTTACTAAATGCCCTTTCAGTTTTGAGAATATGTATAGAAGAAAGTAGTGGAAGTATGGAGAAGAAGAGGGAGGAAATAGGCTATATTTCTAGTTTGCTGTCCAATTTTTCTAATTTAACTTCATTTTATAATGTCATTAAGAAAACTTTTTACAAACATCATTTTAAAAGTCCACAAATTATTCCACCATTAAATTTTCAAATTTTGCATTATTAGAATAACATTGGGACAAATATATTTTGTTTATAAATATACAAAACTGATATTTCTCTTATATAGAGCCCTGGAAATGGGATAAATGGGTAAAAGAGCATGTGCATATATGGTGATCTTGATGTTTACTGCTAAACTGTTCTACGATTTATACTTCCTTGCAGGGCTGGTTTCATGAGTATACGACCTGTGCAATTGTACAGGTCCATGTTTAGAAGGATCTCATGCTTGGTTTAATTCTCCTTACTGTTGGGATCTTGAAATTCATAATGATTTTTAAACAAAAGACTCCTTATTTTCATTTTGTACTAGACCTCAGAAATAATGTTGCTGTTCCTGCTTCCATGAGGAAACCAGGAGAAGAAAATAACCATCATGCTAAGAGTATTTTATATTGGGAGAAATGCAAAGATATGTGAGAGCAAAGATTCAAATGGAAATCTTTTTTCCCTATTTCGTTTTCTTTATTCTCTGTTTTTTATTGGGTATTGTCTATATAAATCCAGTCAATTTTTTTTATCTGTCTCATATCCCATGGGGAAGATTAAATTGTTTTAGCTAGGCCCACTCAAGAGCTGCAGGCAGTATGAATCTGATCAAATGAGATGAAGCCATTTCTTGTCTTGGTTGTTTTTGCACTTAATGGGACTCTGCCACTATTTCAGATGGTTAGTAGGAAATTGTTCCTGTGCTAACAGTTAATTTTAGTTTTTTTAGATGGAAAATAATACCCACATCCATATGTATAACTTTTTCTTGAAATATAACGTAGAGAATGGCAATTTAGAACAAAAAAAGGATAGAAAACAACAATATAGTCAAAAGAGCAGGCCCAAAAGAACAAATTGAGAAATATCTATATATCTATGTCCATCCATGTCTATGTCTTTTCCTAGTTATTATTTTTAATATACTAATAATTTTAGAGTAGTTTGGTAAGCTTTATTCATGTTTAAGCAAAGTTTTCTGTTTTATTAAAAACACTTTAGGCTATTTTCCTAATTTTCCTTTAGCCAGTTATGTATGCCCTGATTATTGGAAATATTTTTGAATTTTAATAATTTATGTGAAGGTGCAAATGAATTGCATTTTTATCCAGTAATTCAGTTTGATTGATTATCTTCAATGATTTTAGATTCTTTCTCCGTTCTACGTCCTACATGATGCTGCCTATATGACAGATCCTTTTCTTGTTGGCATTTTGTAACTCATTTTCTTTCACATATCCTAAAGTTCTGTCAGGACTTTTAGTTGCAAGTTCTGGAGCTCAAATTATAAGCATAAGATAAAAATAGGTAATATTATGGCTCACGGAAGGATTTGTGCTTGACTCTTGTATGTGTATGTCTATGTATTGCAAGGATTATGGTATGCTGAAGCAGTGCAGCCCCACCAAGGAAGAGATGCTGGCAGATGAAACAACATGACCACTTCACTGTGCAAGCCAAGCCCAGAATCATTTTCTTCCAGGAGTCTGCATTGAGAATACACATGCTTTTTACTGTGGATTCAAGTCTTACAACACAAAAGTATCAAATAGTGATGACATACAATCTTGAAAAGGCAACAATTGTTTCATATGAAAACTGCTTAGGTGTAAAGTAAATACAAATTAAAAAGTACTTAAAAATATAGCCTAATATGCCGAGTTGGCCTTGTTGTTTGAAAATTAATTTAAAATTCATAAAACCAAAATAACTTAGAAAAAGGCAACATTTGCCAACTTGATAAAATCACATTAAAGCACATAAAATTTAAAAATCACTACTATTTACTGAAAAAAAATCAACCAAGTTGTTTTAGGATAATTGATACAGAACTGTAGGCAAATTGAACAATTAAGTAGAGAACTGCTAATCAGACAAAGAACACATAATTGGCTAAAATGTATTTAACGTTATTTAGAAATTCAAAACAAAGAGGAATCTCCCAAAACTCTGAAAAATGGGAAAATGTTTAAAATTATAGAAGTCATTGAATAATTTTCTCATGTTACTTTAACCTTACAATTATATAAAGACCAGTGATGGGGAAAATTTATTTTTGACTGACTTAACATTTTGACCAATTTCATTTTAACCACTCGATTTGCAGTCATTGAGCATAAGCACAAGGCTTAAAATTGGAGAATGGTAGTGATAATGTACATTAAAATTTTCTGGAGAATTAAAACTCAGCATTCATCTAGTTTATTTTTTCTCTATTGCTGTTTCATGGATGATGGAATTCTCTATTACAATTTTTTTCATCCTTTGTTTGGAGCTATTGTAGTTGTGGTTGTCTTGTCTATCCTCTTTTTCTCTTTGTTTTAGCAACTCTTCATAGAGAACTTATGGATTATTTAGCCCATATTGTTTGGAATGATATCTCTGAATTATAATCTAAATACAGTAAATTCATGGATGGAAAAGTTGAGCCCAGTCCATACTGTTTTATCTTAGTCTAGCATATTTTTCACTATACTCAACAGCTTTGGTATAACCTTCAGGAAATTTTTTAAATATTGCATCAAAATAAAGTAAACTTCCCCTGTAATTTCAAAGAATCATGTTTTATTTCTTCAAATTTCTTAAGCTTTTGTTATTTTAACAATATCTTCAGAATTTAGACTTGTGCTTCTGGGAACATGGTATAGACATACTTTTCTCTTTTCCTCCCACTAAGTACAATGAAAAACTCTAGACCTTACACATAAAACAAACATTAAAAGACTTGTGTAGATGGAGAGAAGAAGGCAGACTGGCTAGTGATATAAGAGCCTAAGGAACAAAACAGCAGTGTGTTCCCTTGCCTTTCTTTTGCTTCATATATTCCAGACTTGGAGCTGAAAAAGCTGGCAAACCAGAAATGCCAAAGACTGCAAACAAACAAACAAAAAGAGCTCCAACAAAACCCTGCTCCCTCTAGCCAGAAGACCAAGAAAGTGGCAGCCTTGCAAGACAGAAACTAGCAACAAAACTAAACAAACAAACAAAAAAACCCAAAACATAAAAAACTGGGCCTCCTCTCTAGTCACAGCAACAAAGGCTGAGTGGGAAGCTTAGACTTCACCCTTGTGACATTATAATAAGGTGCCCCAACACTTCACCAGAAAAGAAGAAGAAAGTCTCAGCAAAGAAATAAAAGATACAAAGAAGAACAAAGTGGAGACTTTAGAATTGAAGATACAAACACCAGAATATAAAGGTTAGTGCCTGGGCTCAACAGCAGAATGGAGGGGACAGAGGAAAGAATCAGTGAACCGGAAGTTAGAACGATAGAAATTACCCAACCTGAGAAATAGAAAATAGAGTGAAAAAATTAACAGAGCCTCAGAGATGTGGGACCACAATAAAAGATCTAGCATTAGCATTATTAGAGTCCCACAAGGGGAGAAGAAAGAGGGCAAGGTTGAAAAAGTGCTCCAAGAAATAATGGCTGAGAACTTCTCAAATTTGGCAAAAGGGATAAACTTACAGAATAAAGAAGCTGAGCAAATGATAAATAGGATAAATCTAAAGAAATCCTTGTCAAGACACATAATTATTAACCTTCTAAAAACTAAACAAAGAGAAGAAAATAATAAAAGCAACCAGAAAAAAACAATACCCTACTTATAGAAGAAAAACAATGAGAAAGACAGGCAATTTTGATAATCCAGACTGAAGATGTTGAAGGTCTGGCTTAAAGCAGCTGGCTAGCAGTCTTGTCTGTGGATGTCCAGATATTTATATCTCTATGAAGATTAAAAATTTTGGAGTTTGTTTACAATCCTAGATGAGATATAAATGAAAAGATATAGCATTCTAGAAGTCAGAATGGGAAGTTATTCAACTGATGATTAAATTATTGGTTCTGATCTTTTTCTGTGTTTTAGTCGTGTGGATCCTTTACCTCAGAGAACTACTGGAAGGAGTGGGCAGGGCTAAATGTAGTTGTTGTATTATCAAATTACTTGTAACCTGATTAACCAGTCCTTTCTGATGTGGCATTATCTCTTTTACATATGCAGAATAAAATACTCTTCTCAGAAATGTTCTTTGGAGACGATAAATAATGACAGATATACTCACACATCTTTTCTCAGAGTAGCGTTGACATTTGTGTTCTCATCTCTACTGATTCATTTGATCACTAGACTGTGAGTATCTTGAGTACAGTGACTTGAGCTTGAATTCCTTAGTGTAGTCGATAATGTGTGGGATATAGCCAGTACTCAATGTTTGCAGAAAGCATGTATGCATAAATAAATACTGGAATAAATGAATGGGATATTTGTGTAACTAGACCCACGTTTGTCCACAAAACAAAAGAAAATCCTCATATAATATAGCCTTTTTTGGTACTTTAAAAAACTTGAGAAATAGTATGCATATTGTTACTGCTTTGCGTTTCTAGACAATCCCTGGCATTCTGTGTAACCAGTGATTACGTGTTAATTTAAATAGCTTATAGAAGCTATTGAAGTAGGCAAAAGTGAAAGAGGCATTTTATTTTATTTATTTATTTATTTTTAAAGATTTTATTATTTCCTTTTTCTCCCCAAAGCCCCCGGTACATAGTTGTATATTCTTCGTTGTGGGTTCTTCTAGTTGTGGCATGTGGGACGCTGCC